>NC_048302.1:33151739-33220351 GCF_013100865.1 Trachemys scripta elegans | reverse complement strand
TGTAGTGGAAAACACAGTAGGAAGATTATATATATCAATACGCACACACACACACACACAGAGAACATGAAACAATGGGTGTTACCATACACACTATAGTGGAGTTACACTATAGTGGTAAAACTGGTACAAGAGAGGTTGGAATCAGTCTTGCATATACTATTACTAGAGCAAAAGATTGGGACTTGTAAATTAGGATTTCTAGGTTCTAATTCCATTCTGGACACTAACTTGCCATGGGGTCTTGAGCAAGCCATGAACTCTGAGCACTACCCGGCAGTAGTTTCTTAGACTTTAATCAGGCAAAATTCCCATCGAGGTTGCTGAGTTTCATGAGGTTATTCAATTAATTAGGAATGGACTAATGAATTATGTATCTAGAAACCATATATTACTCAGTATTTTCAAATGTTACTGTATTGTCTGGTTTTCCGGATAAGTGGAGTCTGGCTAAGAATTTCACATGTGAATTAGCTATTCAGTGGGAGTTTGAAGTACTGGCAAAAATCTGCCAGTTGGAAGCATGCCTTTTTGCTTTCAGACATATGAAATGATTGCTCTTGAAGTATTGAAATATCTTGCATCTCAGACCACATAGAAATAACTTTTTTCCTCACACATCATATTGGGGAAAATAGTATCACTAATTACTTTTATATTGCAGGACAAGCACTCAGAAGCCCAGTCAGGATAGAAGTGCAATTATGCAACATGGATCTTTCCTGAAAGTGGTTACAGTTAGGGCCAGATTAAATCAATCCAGGGTACCATGACCACCACAAGATGGGATTCCCGGACCCTTGGCAGTTGCAAGGATGGCAGTAGAGGTCCCCTCTGCTTCCTGGAAGGGTGGTAGCAAGGAAGCCCCCCCAGGACTAACCCCATCCCCAGAAGCTAGGGTATGTTTGCTTGAGAGGGCCAGGCCTCCTCCAATCATACTCCAAATCTTCTGTTGGGATGGTGTTGGCCAGGCTCCCTATATCAGTGGGTTCTTGGAGTTAACACCCCAGAGAGACATGTAGGACAGTTCATACCTCTCAGAGCTACATTTCATACTGCCTTTACTCAAGCAGACATCACTGCATAGTTTATACTCAGGCCACATTTTCAAGCTTTTCTTTGCAACCAAGTTTGGGGGTTCTTAAGTGAAAGTGGAATTTTTGATGTCATCACATGACTTTAGAGCTGGGGCCACAGTCATAGGCCTATAGTGCCTGTGCCTTAATCTGGTCCTATTTACAATCCAAGACAAATAGCAACATACCAAATCCTTATTACCCACTGCACTGGCAGAATGCACAAAATGGCAGGTAGCTGGATACTATCTATGGGCCAAATTCTGCTCTTAGTTAGGCTTATGCTGTCCGATTTTAAATTGACATGAATGGGTTGTACAGGTGTAACAAAATTTGGCCCTATTTTTATCCTCACTGTTTATAAATAGGGTGATGAAGAATCATAAGTAGAGAAGAGGAAAAACAAAGAATATGTACAAATATTCAATATCAGTTTATTGTCTGGGACATGATATTCTCCACCAAAGAAGCTCAGTTAGTTTACATTAATTTTAACTACTAAAATAGATGTACTTCTTAACTTATAATATAATATAATATAATATAATATAATAAAGAAGAAGAAGAAGCCAGAGAGAAAAAGTGCAGAAATCCATATGGGATTTGCTTATTAGCATCCCTTATAAGATAAAGTTCTGTCTAATGTCTGCACAAGCAAACAGTTCTATGATCACTTGGGATAAGGCAGAAAAACCTGAATGGATTTCAGAGGCTCATCTTAGCCAGACAGGACTCCAACAGAGACCTTGAGTTAGTTTATAATTTCTTCAGTAGAAAGGTGAATTGTAAAGCAGATTCTGTGAATTCCGGTAATTACAGACCTTATTTGTTCCACACAAGCTAGTTTCTAGATTGTTACTGAAACAAATTTTTTTATTTGTACATTTGAGTAAGCATGATTCATTTAAAAAGCAGTCTTGTTGAACCACATTTGCATTGCTTGATTAGTTTAGCATGTTCATTTTCAGTTAACATATTTTTCAAATAAACTCTTTTAAAGAATAGCAAAATCTAAGTAACATCTAAGGGCTGACAATTCACCAAAATATAGCAAACATGCATGCTGGCTAAGAAAAAATAGAATTTCAGTATTCTATTCTATGGCAAAGGATGTGGATTTGATTCTTGCTTCACAATAGAGCCCTGATATGTACAGTGTGCATGAAAATGTGGGTGGCTTCAGGGCCAGGTCATGCAATTCTTTAAGAAATTGAACTGGAGAGAAATGTAAAGGAACATTTTAAAATGTTTGGTATGGACAGTACATTCTCTAATGTATAACACCGCAGGAGTTCTCACGAATCAGAAGGCATTATGTGGGAGGAAGAGGGAAAACAAAGGTTCCTTGGAGGATCAGAAAACTGAACTGATGTATAAGCAGCTGAAACAGTTCAGCAGCCCAGAGACAAATTCAAAGTCAACATCTCCATTGCTCATAGAGAAGCCAAATACAGTCGCAGGAAGAATTGTCTGCAGACAATTCTGCAATGATGCAGAGCTTCATCCTGGTCTGTGATTGGCTTCCAAAAATGAAGGCGGAACCAAATGAGATCAAACAAACCACATCATCACAGATTGCTTTTCAAACTACACTTAAAAAGGTTAAAAATGTTTCTGTTTAAAAAAAAAATTACATTCTTTACAAATCCTCTTATATTATTGAAAGCATCACCACGGTGTATCTACATTTTCCCAAAAGGTTCACTAAGCAGAAACACAGAGTAAACCTGCGGATCACTCAATAAATGCAGCATTTACAGGAACCCAGAAGAGTCTTCCTCCAGCTCCTGAACTGAGGAAATCAGCCCCGCATTGGTACATTTTATATTTAAAACGCTCCATACCTGCTGGAGAAGGCACCTCATTCCCCAATTCCTTCTCCTGCCAAATTAGCTAAACTTCTGTTATCACAGCTGTTATCCCCTAAGGAGATCCTGAATTCTGGTAACGTATTCAGCTCATGCCTGGTTCTCAGAACTCCTGCTTTCCTCCTATGAGGACCCCATAATTAAGCCAAAAACCTATTCTGCCTCTTTAGTAGCACATTGGGGGAAGGAGTCTCAAGAATTTGGGCCAGCTCATCATAGGGCAAGTTTCCAATCCAAGCTGGACTTATGGTTGCCTGAGGCCTTATTACACTAGACTTTCACTTTTAGCCACTCTGGGTGCTACTTTTCTCTGACAGTCACTTTACTACCTAGTTATATATCAATTATTGCATATGTCCATTAGGATATCCAGGGCTAGCCTCTTTTACCCATATGAATACCAGAGCCTACACATCAATCCTCAGGTCGGCTCCCAGAAACTGTGTAGGATCTCCTTTCGGACATGCTGGTAAGAGAATTAGCTGGAAGTAGAAGAGCTAGTTATTATTAGAATAAGAAGTTGGTAACTATGAAAATAATGCACTATTATACTCCACTGTGTGTGCAGTGCTATCAGCACAGATAGGTGGCTTCTGACCAGCCTGACCACTGTGAGATGAAGGACAATTTGCACTGTTAGGGTTACTACAGCAGCATTCCCCATCTACACCAGTGGAAACTGGAAGTCCACATGCTCACAGCAAGTCTAATCCAAATGGTATTTGGAAAGTCTGAGCACCGTTGGGTGCAAATTTGTGTGGATATAAGATATATTAAAGCAGTATGAAGGGATCCACATAGTGGTTACAACGCAAATGTTTCTAAGTTTAGGTAAAATATTTCTACCATGATAGAGGATTATTTTTGTCCATTTTAGGTACAATTAATCAGCAACCAACTGGACTGGTATTAAAAGTCATTCTAAGGATAGCCCATCACAGATTATAGTTTGACAGTATCTGTTTAAGTGGTATTCAAAATGAATACTACATATATATGCTGCTACTGCTTGTTCTAAGCCTCATGTTCATGTTCTCTTTCTTTCCTTTGTTTAATTTTATATGAATTTAGTTAGTCATAACATGAGCCAGATTAACAAACATCACTGGACAGTAAGATCTCTGATTTATCCACCCAACAGGTACAACACAGACATTAGTCCAAGCTTCCCCCACACGATCCTGACCTGGAAGGATTAAGGCCAGGTTGAGGTGTTAATTCAGTCTCTGTAAGATCACTCCCTTGGTTTCATTCTTGAGACCATGATTAGTGCCACGTTTGGTTCAATAATAGACATTTATTCACTGGGAACCAGAGTGATCAGCAAAACATGGTGGTAATATTAGCATAGTACTTGGAAGTCCCAATCAAGATCAGGGCTCCACTGCATGTACAATCATATAGTAAGAGACAGTTTCTGCCTCAAAGAGCTTACAGGCTAAGTAGATACGAGGTAAAGGAAGTGTTATCTTCATTTTACAGATGGAGAACTGAGGCAAAGAGAAATTAAGGTCACGAAGGAACCAGGGCTGGCCTTACCATGAGGCGAACTGAGGTGGCCATGTCAGATGCCAGACTGTGCAGGGGCGCCACTAGGACCCAGAGTGTAGAAAATTGTGTCTGCTGCTGGTGCATATGTATTCTCTCTGCTCTAGATGCACAGAGATGGTGGAGTGCTGTGCTGGAGGAAGGAGGGCACAAGAGACATAACAGGCAGGCAGGCGAAAAGGTGAGAGGGAATAACAGAAAGCAGCAGAAGCTGCAGGTAGAGAGGAGGAGGAGCCTCTTATGTACCTCTAGCACCCCAAGGAGCCTGGACTGATTAACACCAGCTTCTCAGGGAGCTTCTTGTTTCCTGCTGCTTCCCTGAACCCACTTGAGGAGAACAGGCAGTCAGCTGAAGTAGTAGGAGCCAGTTAGGCCCTTAAGATGCTGATATCTTCCCTCACTCAGGCCCTGCTACCAGCCTGCTTATTTGTCCCCTTCAACTGAGTGTTGAGAGCCACTATAGCTGGCACAGAACAGCAGTCAGTCAAAGGAAGCTTTTCTATCTAAGCAGGAAGGAGCTCTCCTGAGATACATAAACACAAATGTTCACGGTGAGCCTTTCGGCCCCAGTGAGGATGTGAGTGGTGAGGAGATGCCTGATCTTTCAGTTAGTCAGAGTGCAGGTGACCTGGCAGCTACTGCAGCATCCATATCTCCATCTCAAATGGATGTAACCATGCACATTCCTGAAGAAAAGTGTAGATCAGAGAAGAGTGTGGTGGAGGCACAGGAAACAGCTGTTACTGGAGTTTAATTCCTTAAGTCTAGATGATCCAGGAGTGCAGACCCACTTGAGCAGTAGCCTGAGGGACTTCCTTGTACATGGACCACAGCAAGTGAAAAATTTCATGTTCCCCAAAGACAATGAAAATAGACGTTTCCATCCAACACATTACAGGAGTGAAATCCCCAATGGTGACAAAGTGGAGAAGCCATGGCTTATGTACTCAAAAACCCAGAATGCTGCATACTGTTTTTGTTGCAGACTCTTCCAGTCTAATGTTCCAGCCACATTGGGTTCTACAGGAACAAAGGACTGGAAAAATCTGGCTAGATTCCATAAGTGGAAAGAGCTTGAGAAGAGACTAAGGTTAAAGGCCACCATAGATGATCAGCATCAAGAGAAGATTGCATCAGAGTCTCTTTACTGGCAAAATGTTCTGAAAAGGCTCATTGCCATTCTGAGAATGTTTGCTACCCAAAACCTAGCACTGCGTGGCACTTCACATCAGCTGTATGTGCCAAACAATGGAAACTTCCTTAAAATTGTGGAGGTGATGGCTGAGTTTGATGCTGTACTCCAGGAGCATCTAAGAAGAGTCCCACCCAAGAAATGTACACACACCACTACCTTGGAAAAACAATTCAAAATGAGATCACACACTTACTGGCAACAAAAGTCAAACAGAAGATTATGGCAGATCTGAAGTCAGCAAGATATTACTCTGTTACTCTGGACTGCACACCTGACATCAGCCATACAGAACAAATGACTTTAATGGTGCGTTTTGTAACAAAAACAGAACCTAGTGAAAATATCCCTGCAATGGTGACTGTCAGAGAGCATTTTCTAGACTTTATTGACATTGATAATACTACAGGAGCTGGTATGACAAATGTGCTTCTTAAAAAGCTGGAAGATACGGGAATTGTGATAGCTGACATGAGAGGTCAGGGCTACGATAATGGTGCCAACATTAGAGGAAAGAACAGAGGAGTGCAGACCTGGTTCCGAGAGTTAAACCCTCGAGCTTTTTTTGTCCCATGCAGTTCTCATTCATTGAACTTGGTGGTCAGTGATGCAGCATCAGCTTCTAGTGAGGCTGCTGAATTTTTTACTTAATTCAAAGCATCTATGTATTTTTCTCTGCATCAACTCATCGAAGGCAAATTTTGAAGCAACATCTGGGAACATCTTCTCTCACACTGAAACCACTGAGTGCCACATGATGGGAAAGTCGAGTGGAGGCAATAAAGTCTATCAAACACCACATTGGGAAGACAGATGATGCTATAGTTGCCATTATGGAGGATAATGCTATGACAGGAACTGTTCTGGGGAGAACAGTGGCAGAGGGAAATGGAATCACCAGAAACATACATAACGTCCAATTTATGAGTGGCTTAGTGTTGTGGCATGACATACTGTTTGAAATAAATGTTGTAAGCAAGAGACTCCAAGGTGTTGACCTTGATATATCTGGAGCAATGGAAAACTGGACAAAGCAAAGTCATACCTACTGTCTTACCAGTCAGATGAGGGATTTCAAAACATTCTGCAGAGGAACTTCACACTGAAGTTATTTTCCCACCCATTCAAGAATACATGAGTCACTGAAGAAGACATTTTGATTATGAGGCACGGGATAATCCCATAAGAGACCCCAAACAACAATTCAAAGTTGAATTCTTTAACCGGGTGCTAGATTGTGCAAAACAGTCAGTGGAAGAACGTTTCATGCAGCTGAAGGAACTCAGCAGTATATTTGGGATGTTGTACGATATTCCAAAACTCCTCACTATACCCGAAGAAGACCTACACCAGCAATACAAGGCACTAGAGACAGTGTTGACACATGATGACATGAGCGATATTGATGCGAGTGATTTAGGTGATGAACTGAAAGTCCTTTCAAGATACATTTCAGCAGGATCAACTCCAAAGGCTGTTCTGGAATATATGTACACAAATAAGATGACCACCCTCTTTCCAAATACTTTTGTTGCTCTGCGCATACTTCTAACACTTCCTGTAACAGTTGCCAGTGGAGAACGCAGCTTCTCCAAGCTGAAGTTAATAAAAACACATCTATGCACCACAATGACACAGGAGAGGCTGGTCGGCCTTGCAACCATTTCAACAGAGCATGAGCTAGCTCAGACTGTCGACCTTCAGGAAGCAGTTCAAATCTTTGCAACCCAGAAGGCACGGAAAGCACCAATTTGATTGTTCAAACAGATAAAAATGCCAGTGTTTACTATGCAGACAAGAAAAGTTACATTTCCTGTTCAGGTGTTTGGAAGTTTAAGTGTTACTTAACATTTTTGAACAAGGCATTTTAAGTTGTTCTCCTTTATTGGGGTAGGTAGCAGAGCAGTACCATGAGAGGAGCAGAACAGGAAGAAGGCAGAATTGATACCTTTCAAAGTTTTGGCCCAAGCGAGGGAGCATGGGGGTGTCATTTGAGCTCCCCACCTCAGGTGCCAAAAGTTGTGGGCCGGCCCTGAGGAAATCTGTGGCAAAAGTTGAGAACTGAACCCCAATCTCTTCAGTCTCAATACAGTGACTTGTCCACATCATCATTCCTCCTCTCTGGCTATTGAAACAGTTTTAACAGCTCTGAGTCACACTGACTTTGTGTGTGACAAACAAGAGACACCATACAGTGGGGAAAGGTGTGGCTTGGGGCAAGTGGGTTTTCAAGCCAGAGTAAGTGAGGAATATGCAGAGTTGCAATGAAAAGGAGAGACTTCTGGCTACCAGGTGTTGGACACAATGGTGTCTTAGTTGGAGTTCTAAGAAAGGAGTTTTTCCTACCCACATGCTGAAGGATATATGGAACACATACCAACATTCTTAATCAAGAGGAACAAAGAAGGTGGGGTAGGGGGACAAATAAGATTCCTAATGCACTAAAGATTCAGAAGTCACTGTAAGAGAAAAATTATCTTCTGTAATAACCAAATTATTTGTCAAGTATCAGGGGGTAGCCATGTTAGTCTGGTTCTGTAAAAAGCAACACAGAATCCTGTGGCACTTTATAGACTAACAGACATATTGGAGCATAAGCTTTTGTGGGTGAATACCCACTTCATCAGATGCATGGACTCCTTGTCGCAAATTTGGGTGTTGCAAGAAAAGACATTCTGGGTTAGCCATGCTAATATGAGGAAACTCCATAATGTTGCGTGTGCACACACGAAAACCCATAATTTCAAAACTACATATTGTGGATATTCAATGGACAAGAAAATATTCAGAGAAAAATATATGTATAAGAGCAAGAATTTCCTATGAACAGCTAAGAGGATTCAAGCATAAATATAATGGCTTGATCATTATCGTATTTCTATCATTAGCATGAACAGCATCATTTCCTCAATCTTAAACTACAAGACTCCTGAAAATAATTCAGAGGAAAAACTCTTGATTTCTATGTTTCTTACAAAATAACCAATTTTAATTGTATAAAGCAATGCCCTTTGAACATTGCATTCAATATACAGCTCTTTGGAAGCCATTCTGACATTCCTGCAGTGGTCAATGCAGAACTATGTGGAACATAGAAACTGCTCTAAAAAAGACCAACTCAGATTAGAAGTTATGGAGAACCATTACAAGTTTTAAAGAAACTGCATGGGAATTTGAGGTTCCAATAAACTAGAATAAAGGAGGACTGACAGAAAGGCTGATTTTTTTATTAATTGTTTTGTGAGGGTGGGGAGAGGAGATATGGTGATGTTTGAGAGTGGAATCTGGTTTACCCAAGAATAAGTGTCAATAAATACCCTTAATGTGGAGAATTCACCATAGCCCTAAACAATCACACTAAAGACATGTGAAATTTATATTAGGCCTCCTGTTATTTACCTCACTAGGAAAAGCACTGTGCTAAACAGAAAAACAAACAAACCCACCAATTCATCAGGCTGTCAAACAAACTGAAGGAGGATATGAAGGCCAACAAGACCTTCAACATTATAATATGGTGTCAACATGGTAGGCATCCAGGCCTGATTCCCAACTCACTTGCACCAGTTTTGTGCCAGTAGGAAGTCAGTGGAGTCACCGTGGTGTAACATAGTAGTGAATTGGGTCCAGTATTTCCAATTGTTTGGTGCTCATTTATAGGACTATTACCAACAGAGTTAACCAGCCCAATTAGAAGCAGTCTGCTGTTAAGAATCTACAATTGCATGCAATTTTCAGTGCAGGGATTTAGCTATATAATTCCAATTTATGCTGGTCCTACATTTAAATCCCTATGCACTTTGCTCAAAGTATTCCCTAGAATTTTCTCCCATCTCTCCCTTTCTCCACCTACCCACCCACCATTACTTACTGCAGTTACAGGTTAGATGTCTGTCCTGTTACATTCTGATAATGAAATCCTAATGAAGACCTTGAATAAATTGTGTCACATCAAAATCAAATCGTTCACATGTTCAGGGAATTTTTACTGCAGTGCCCAAAGCCAAAGACATTGTTATGCAAAGAGGTACTCATGGATCACAAACCTCTTTGAGACAGCATGTAAATGCACCCTTCAATTCACATAACTGTCAGGATAGGTTAATCAGAAAACGCCAACCCTGCCCCACCCACCCACACTGTTAAGACAAAAGGCCTTGTGAACCTACACAGGAGTTTTGAACTGAGTGGACAGAGGAACTTCACTGAGTATTGTTTTGGGTAAGAGTGTGTGTTTGTATAAAAAAGGCAGAACACACCTAACCAGAGAGAGAAACAGACAGCCTGAAATAGCAGCTGAAAGCACAATGGCTGACCGTGGAAACCTGGGGAAGAGGGGATGAGGGGTGCAGATTGAAAAAAGTGTTCTTGGCACCGTGAGCAAAAGAATTTGTTTTCTGTTATTTGATTATTTCTGTGTTCATAGACACAGCACTTTGTTCAATTTTGTAAATAAAAAAACTGCATAGAAGAAATACCTGACTGTCATCAATTTCTCCTCCTAATCGGGACAACCTATTAGATCCCAAATTTTTGGCTAGCTGCTTAGATCAAAAAGGGTTAACAATGCTTTCCCATGTTAGTTATGTTTCAGTCAGATATAATCTTGATGTAAACAAGCACTTAGCTCCAAAAGTGGACACAGAGTCAGTTTTTATTCTCAATGGGTTGTGAACAATTAGAAATAGACTTAATTAAGCAGTCATAGACTTGCCTAGAGAACTGAGGGTGATACAAGACATATCCCAAAACAATTAAGGCATTTAAGCAACAATGCACCAGAGGGCAGATATTGCAGGATAAAAGGTAAAAAGAAAATGAGTTAGAACCCAACTCACAATCACTGACCATTCTGTTAGATCTTTTTGTCAAATGCCAGGCTTTAGTGCCCCAAGGTTAATAGGCAAAAAGATACAGGTTAAAAAAAAAAAAGAGAGAGAGAGAGCGAGATCTGAACTGTTTATTCAAAACACAAAATTCACCTTCCTGAGTTTTTAAAAAAAATTGAAAAATTGTACAAAAATAAATTCTATTGTACACAGCTACAATTCTTGGGTTTAGCCAAGACTAGAAATGATCAATCACTTCACAGTACTGCACTCTCAGTATGTCTGTCCCAACCAGAAGCTGGAAGTACTGGAAATCTATTGGAGAAAAAAAAAGTTCTTTAAATGTTTTTGTCCAATTTTGCAAACTCAAAAAGTCTGGAAAGTACAGATAAGAATTCAAAACAAGTTGCATCCCTGAACCTTTTGGAAAAAAACCTCTCATTACTAGCTAGCACTGATCTCTTCAGTGAGATTGACCATGGAAAGATGATCCAGAAAAGGGGTTAAGACACTGAGCCCTTAATAGATCATCAAAATAGCTTTAATAAGGCAGCTGTTGTTGGCATCACCAAAGTTTGCATATCAATTTAGGAGACATGGATATTTAGGTCTAGTATTGCTTAGTACTTCTTAACTTTCTTTGGAGTGCTTCGGAGTTTGGTTACTTGAAGGGACAGTCAGTGTTTGTGGGCCCACACTTCAGTAAAATAATACTCCCCATCCCCCACACACATACATTTACCAGTATTTGTCAGATTTTTAAAATAAAAGCATTGTGCTCACAGATATCCATAAATGTTTGTTAGCTCTGTGTATGCACATACATGAAAAGCAACATAGGGACAGAGGGAATTACGTTCTCTTCCCCTTCCCAAAATTTTAGTCCAATGGAGGAAGTAGTTTCCCTGGGCAACTTTCCCAGCACAGTCAGTCACTTAAAGGAGCAGGTTCCTTGTCTATGGCTATTCTCTGCAGATAGAAGCTGATAAGGCACAGCTACCCACAACATCCTCTCTGTGAGTAGACTGGTCTTGCTATCCCCACAATAAATCCAAATGGCTTATTACTCTGCAGATTCAGTTCCTGCTGGGGTTTAATAACTGCCCTACTCTCCCTCCTAGTGCACCAAGGAACAGCAGGAATCATATTGCTTCCTGGTGCTCATGCAGAGAAGTGTGACTCCACAGTGTAGGCCACTACGTATATTCCACAATCCAGCCTCTGGGGCAAGCATTTTTAAAATTGCCCTACCAATAAAACCGTGAAAAAAACTTGCTCTAAACAAGGTGTGACTTACTAGGATTCACATGATACTGTGTTTGTATATTACTGATGCAAAATAAATAGTAGCAAGGAGTGGCTATAAATGAAATACATATAGCCCTCTGCATGCTAAGGGGCCGGTCACAGTTTCATTGGTTCAAGGAGAACATAATTTGGGGAGAGTTTTGTTTGTGACACTACTGTATTTGTTCTATGGGCTCACTTTGAAAAAGTCTTCCCAGTGGCTCTATTTTCAGATAATGACCGTATAGTTACTAGCTAGACTCTGCAGCATTTTTAAATCATGAGCTAGTAGAAAGGGAAGAGATAGCAGTGAACAATGCAGTGATCTTTCAGACTTAGATTACCATCTCTCTTGGGGAAAGGGGTGTCTCTGAAGACCCTTAACTCGGTCTGGGTTATGTGCATATAAATGCATGGGTGTCCCTGAAAAATTCTAGCTACCATTTCCCAACATCTGTGCCCTGAGCTGGTTTTCCATCACAAACTTCCAGTTTCATACCATAGCTGGTAGTTGGCATAGCAAAGTCAGCCCTTGTGTGTAGTGCACAAAGCCTGAGGCTAAAGTTCCAAGTTTTTTACAAAAGGAAATCTTGAGAGAGCAATTCCGTGATGTCTTCAAAGGGAGTTACAGAAAACTGCCAATCAGGTGAATTATATATGAAAACACCACTACGCAGAAAATAAAAAGCAACTTTAAATATACGATCTCATCTCTTGTGATAGAAATACCATATTTCTGAGATCACATATGTAAATAATATTTCATTTGTTTTGCTTCCTTACTTTGTATCTGTAGCATTATAAGGAGATTTCCTCTTAGTTTTATATTAATTAGAATGGTTTCATTTAAAAAGCATTATAATTGGAAGCTTTTCTTCTAAATTAATGTGGGATTATTTGTGAAGTTTCCAAGTGCATAGCTTCTTGGACATTTTTAAAATAAAATTAAACAGCTGTTTATTAGCCAGAAAATATACATTAAACCCTTCACCCACCAATACCATATGCTGGAATTCAGTCTCCAATCTCAACAGTCTATAAGGAATTATGACAGATCTAAATTATATCTAGAATTCTTATTAGGTTTGAAAGAATGCACTGAATATATTCAAAGACATTTTTATGTATCATTGCCCGCAAATGCAAAAATTTTGAAGAACTAAGCCCGTAACACAGAAAATGAAGTGTACCCAAATAATTACACTGGTCTACAATTTTTGAGAAGTCGTCTGCTTCAGAGATAAAATGTGCTATTTATTATGTATTTTGATGTGCTGAATTCAAATATGACAATTAAAACAACTGATTGGCTACTATTTCTAAGATATTTAAGTTTTTACATTTTATCTCTATGTATATTGTGTAGATAGTAGAGTTTTAATCATAAATTGTAAACCTAGGTCTTTTCATGTGTTTATGGTTGCTTTACATGATATTTCACCTGTCCTGTTTATATAACACTTTAAAAATTAGCAAAAGGGTTATATAAATAAAATTTATTATGAAACAAAAGGCAAAAAACTATTATGTACATAGTTTAGTCCTATTCAGTGTCTACTTGGCGCTTCTTGGCTTGTCTCTGGGGATCTCTGGGGGACGGTGAGGGGACAAGGAGCAGGATGGGTTGGGGATTCTGAGGGGGGCGGGCAGTCAGGGGAGCAGGAAGTGGGTGGGGATCAGATAGGGGGCAGGGACAGGCTGTTTGGGAGGCACAGCCTTCCCTACCCTAAAGCTCATTCAGCAGTTTGAGGCTTGCAGAAGAGCCAAGCTGTTAGCTTTTCCATTATGGCTGCCGTCCCTTTCACTTCCCAAATGCCAAATTATAGTCTATATTTAATTTCAGTGCCATACAGAGATTCATGCCAGGGGAGGGTAGCTTCATTTAAAATTAGCCACTGGGAGAGGGATCACATGAGAAGAGCAATAACCTGCACCACCTACCTCCTTCCCAACCCTTCCAAGGGAGGCGCCTCCCTCCCCTGCATTCTCTGAGGCTTCAGAGGGGTTAATTCGGTGGTTCTCAAACTTTTTACTGGTGACCCCTTTCACATAGCAAACCTCTGAGTGCGACACCCCTCCCCCCCCCTTATAAATTAAAAACACTTTTTTATATATTTAACACTATTATAAATGCTGGAGGCAAAGCGGGGTTTGAGGTGGAGGCTGGCAGCTTGCGATCCCCAGTAATAACCTCGTGACCCCCTGAGGGGTCCTGACTCCCAGTTTGAGACCCCCTGGTTAATTTAATTTTAGCACCCTGTGTCCATTTACATGCATGTGCTATTTTGAGCATTTCAGTTTTCACAACATAGGCTCATCCCAGATTCTGGAACAAGCTCAAATGCTCAGTTCGTGGAGTATGTACATAAGCTATACTAAAGATAAACCCACAGTAACCGTCTCCAGTTTGTGAGGGACCCCGTGGAGCCAGTCTCTAGGAAACAGATAAATGCATGGAGGTTAAGTCCATTAATGGCTATTAGCCAGGATGGGTAAGGAATGGTGTCCCTAGCCTCTGTTTGTCAGAGGGTGGATGGAGATGGATGGCAGGAGAGAGATCATTTGATCATTACCTGTTAGGTTCACTCCCTCCGGGGTACTTGGCATTGGCCACTGTCAGCAGACAGGATACTGGGCTGGATGGACCTTTGGTCTGACCCAGTATGGCCATTCTTATGTTCTTATGTTCTAACCTAAATGAACCCAAAGTTTTGGAGACAGATATGAGTCAAGGAAGCCAGCAGAGTATCAGAAACCTGGAAAAATCTCTGACTGGATGGGCTCAGGCGTTTGGTCACAAGCTGAGGTGGTTCGAAAGGTTTGGATCTTTTTTAAGGAGAATTTTTGTATTGTTTCTTTAAACAATCAAACACAACAAGCAGCAAATATTTGGCCACACACTTCTGAAACCCCAAACCATATTCAGGTTTTGGCAGACTAATTTCAGCTTTTCAATTAAAAAAAAACACAACAAATTTTGAAGGAAAGCAGACATTGTCCATGATTTTTTCTGCTTTTCAAAAACCCCTAGTTTTCGATCCAAAAAAAGTTTTGATGGAAAATTATTTGTCCAACTCTTTTAATGAGCTTTAGTGCCTTTTAGCACTAGCTGATGCTGAGAACCAGTGATACCTTGTAAAGAAGTTTTCTCAAAACTGGGTTTGTGCTGAGATGCGGAAGGTTAATTTTTCCCAGGGCCAACCATGGGGTGGTGGGGGGGAGAGCAAGTGGGGCAATTTGCCCTAGGGCCCGCAGGGGCCCCCACGAGAATAGTATTGCAATTTTTTTTTATGGAAGGGGCCCCTGAAATTGCTTTGCCCCAGGCCCCCTGAAACCTCTGGCCGGCCCTGGTAGAGAGGGTTCGTTGGAGTTCGTCCCTCTCCAGAGTGGTGGGGAACCACACCGCCTCCCTTAGTCCTGGCATGACCTCTTGGGGAATCAGTTGGGCCGCAGCAGTCCTGACTCAAGCCATCTGGCAGGGGGCTGAGCACACACAGGTAACAATTAACAGATAACTCGCCGAGGCCCTGGGTCAGGGCGGGGCAGTAAAGAGTCCAAGGCTCAGGCCTTCAGGCAGGGGCTGAGCAAACGCAGGTAAATAGCACACCCAGGCTTCAGGGTCCAAGCGGCCTGGGAGAGGGGGAGACTGCCACCCACGCATTGGGTGGCGGGGGGGACGCAGGCCCTCCCACTCCACTGTGTCCCAGCCCAGGGCCCTATCAGCGGCCAAAGGCCTGCTGCTGTGTCAGTGGGGATCCTGGCCACAACACACTGACATGGGTTCCGGCTGTGATGCAGCCAGACTCAGGTCGGCTGCCCCCGGGCTACTTCCCAACTACTCCTCTGGATGTACCTGGGTCAAAGTGGTGTCCTCAGGGGGGTCGATCACCACTGGATCCTCAGGGTAGCTGGCGACGGGTAGGCTCAGCGACTCTCCCACACGTGGGTCTGCGTTGTGTCGGTCAGTCAGGCCAGTCTCCAGGTCTGCCGCTGGTTGCTGGAGTCTCCCCGGTGGGAGCTGGGCCAGAGGTGTCTGGCCTCTCCAGCCTCCCGAGTGAGCTCTGGGGTTGAGGTCTTATACTTCCTGTCTGGCCTCTGACCCTCTGGAGGGCAGGCTTGGAGTGCTCTGGCTCCACCCACTCTGGTGTCCGGCGGAGCTCGTCCCTCTCCAGGAGACTGGGGAACCACACCACCTCCTTACAGGCTCCTAGCACTGCTATTCTTTCTCCCTTTTCTTCCCCAACACCTCCATTCAAATGTATGGCTGTCCCCAATCTGAAGAAGTCTTCATGTCCTTTCAACCCCTACCCTGCCCCAGCCCAAGCACCCGTGCAACTATAATTTGGCTCCAAATGCCCCATACTCTCCAGTTTCAGAAATAAGAAATAGGTCACGGACAGCACTTGCCATGTGCTCTATTTTCAGTTTCAACTGAAAGCAGTTAAAGTTTTGGGTATATGTTTTGATTCTTATTTTATCCAAATTGGTGTGCCCATCCCTGCTTTTCACCGTGTTCCTGACCAAATTAACTATTATTAGAAACTATTAACATGGGCAATTTTCTATTTTTCATTTTAGATATCAGTAAGTACCCATCCCAGAAGCAGGAAATGGAAATCTACTGTATACGGGGTCTACTAGTTTGACCAGGACAGATAGGCCAATAATCATGCTTTCCTGTTTCTGTACCTAACCAAATGTCAGCCAGTCACCACCCACAACAAACTCTCATGGAGAACCATTCCAACTCACAAAGAGGGAAGGAGACTCCTAAATCCTTGACTCCTAACCCCATGTCAATTAAAACTCTGTGACTAAGGGAGTTATTGGATGGTACAGTACATGAGAACCATTCCAGTGCAGGGGTCCTGTGGAAGAGTGAGCTTACCACTGGCACGCTCCCTCATGGTTGGACATGCATGGCATAGCTGCTCTTTCCTGTGTAGTACCCCCCGTTAACAGTCACTCCAGTCCTGTAGTGGTCTCTCTTCTCACAACTCAGCTCTCTGGAGAGGTCATGTTTTTGACCTACCCTTTCTGGGTTAACAAAAGTACAAGTCAAAGTCCCAAATGTCCCAACACAAAAGATCCTTCTGCCCCCTTCTTGTGTTATTCTCTGGCCTGTCCTCAAGGCTTAATCTTCAGCCTCACCCTGGGTTCAATAGACCTTATGTAAGGCTTGTTCACCCGTTCCTTGGGGCAGGTAGCAGAACCAAGTCCTACCCTCTGCTGTAGCTCTCTTCTTTCAGATGCACAGCTGTTTCCAGGGCCACTTCCTACCTCTGAGCCCCTTTACTGCTTCCTTTCATCCTGCACTTAAGCTAGCCTCTCCTCTGTTTCTCAGACCTCTGTCTTCTTCCCTTCTTTCTCTGCTGGAACACCAACTCCTCAGGACTGCCTCTCTGTGCCTTGTCCCTTTTCCAGGATCCATCATAGGTCCTTTGTCTGGGCCCAAGTGTACGCTCTCTGATCATGGTTTCTAAGACTTCAGCTGTTTAGCCACAACTTATCATACACTAGTTCCTTCGGTTTCCACCTCATGGTCCCCTAAATTGATTGGATAATGAAGTTTCAATTGTTTTAAGTTTTCATATTATTTCCAAATCATAATTAACAAGTCTCTATGATATAAAATTTGTCCCATGTATCTGGGTATAGTAGCTCTTTTCCAGCAATGTACTGAACTTGAGCAAATACTAATGTTGTTGCCTTTATTACAATGTACCTAAGGACAGGAAGATAAAGGTTTTATCTCTTCTACTCCTGTAAGCTGCATGGGATACTGAAATACAGCAAACAGAAAACTTCAGAAAAACTTAGGAATGTTTGGTCACCAGCCAATTCAATTGGAGAAACCTACTAGTGAGCCAAAGTCAGACAAGACAGAGAAAAATCAAATCAAAACAAAAACAAACAAACAAAATAAAGTAGTCTATGAAAAGTAATTTTATATCCCTTTTCTTTCTCTCTTCTGAAAAAGGTATTTCTTCACTAAAACTAAATTAGAGTAAATTCAGAACTAAGTCTGGTAAAGGACTAGCCTCACACAACTGCAATTGGAAGAACTAGGGTCACACCCCCATTATACTCTCCTCCAGAGCATTCATAAACCCAAGGAGACTTAGTGGAACAGTGTGCAGGTGCCTCAACAGGCATAGCTTCTAAAAGGTTCCAACTCAGATCTATTAGGTTACCTAATAGTGGGTATGCACAGAGGTCACTTTAAGAGCTGCTGTTGCCTAGGACATTGGCCAATATTAGCCCATGGATTAATACTGAAGATGGACAGATGATCTGTTTAGATTTTTGGCAAAATCTCAGTAATCCAGGTTGACAAATGCAAAGCTAAAACCACTCTAGACTTTTATGTTGATTTTGGTTTTGAATTCAAGACTTAATGAAATCCACTGTATGAGCAATTAGTATTTATACAGTCACAGTGCAACAGGTGCTCTGTAGAGACTTATGACGATAAGATCCCTTTTCTGAACAATAAAGCATTGTGGCCTATGTATGTCGGGTCAAGTTTCAATTATTTTTAAATCATCCCTGTTAACTTTCCTTATGTGCCAGATATTAGTGACAGAGTCATTCTAAAATAATATTCTCCTTTGAACATTTTTGCCCTGAAAAAATCTGCAACAAAGCTAGCTACCTAGACTTTTTGAGATGACCCATTACTAGGGCTGGCTGGAAAACCAAGAATTCTATTTCATAAAAAAGGTTTTGAAATACGTTTTCATTCTTCAGTGAAACAAAAGTGAGATGACTTGAATTTTTTGGAGGGGACAGGATACACACAATAGCAAGGGAGGCACTTCAGAATAGTCAATAACTGGTCATTACAGCACTCACTTTGGATGTGGGAGAGCCAGATTCAAATCCCTGCGCGGCCTGATTCCACTAGGCTATAAAATCTCAGTATCTCCTGTTGAAGCTATTTCGCTTTGTATAAATTATTAAATATTCATTGGGCCAAAGAGAGAGAGAGACACACACACTAACTTCCACATCTCAGATGGGTGCCCTAACCACCAGGCTATTCAGGGAGGGCAATCTCTCTCTCCCTTCCCCTTCCCTCTCCCCCGTCCCAGAAATTCCATCCTGGACCTGATAAACCTTCCCAGTAAAGTTTTTTGTCAAAACCAGTATGTTTCCACAAAATGTTTTGTTTTCAAGAAATTGGTATTTACTAACAAAAAAAAGTTTCCTCAAACATTCCCAACCAGCTCTATCCATTACCTCTTAATATAAATGTTTAAATCAGAGCATACAGCTTAAATCACTAGCTCCAAATATAAACCTCATCTTTCCTTTCCTGCCTCCAGCTTCTTCTGTATTGCATTTACTCAAATGAGTGCCACCTGTTTTCAATAGCAAAATAATTTATTAGTCAATTGCTCTCAATTAACCTTTAACAACCATACACTGCATTACAAAAAGATTATGCATGTAGATCAGATGACAGTCCATTACAGAGAGGGAATTAGAAGTATACATACTCAAAGTCCGTTACACCATAAGCTGTGTGTAAAATACCATAGCAGGGCACCTTCAGTATTTTCACTATATCTGAAAAAAATCTGGGTGCATACTAATATTTGCCAGAGCTATCAACATGACTGAGCGAGCTAGCAATGAACAGTAAAGTGATGGTCATTCCAGGCCTTACTATACTCATACACTCATCTTATTCTGGTGTAATCTAATGACTGAAGTGAAGTTATTCCTGATTTACACCAGGCTAAGTAAGAGGAAATTGCAGCTGTACATTATATATATATATATATGAGAATGAAGGAACCAAGTTATTTTATACAAGTTCAGGTTTAACACTAATGGGAAGTAGTAGAATTGAAGTAGTTGTGGAAGTAGTTGTGGAATCTCCATCTCTGGAGATATTTGGGAGTAGGTTAGATAAATGTCTATCAGGGATGGTCTAGACAGTATTTGGTCCTGCCATGCGGGCAGGGCACTGGACTCGATGACCTCTTGAGGTCCCTTCCAGTCCTAGAATCTATGAATCTATGAAATGGGAATATAATCTCTCTAAAATTCTAAAGAAGTATGTCAAGTATCAGGGGGTAGCCGTGTTAGTCTGTATCTACAAAAACAACAAAGAGTCTGGTGGCACCTTAAAGACTAACAGATTTATTTGGGCATAAGCTTTCGTAAGTAAAAACCTCACTTCTTCGGATGCATAGAGTGAAAGCTACAGATGCAGGCATTATATACAGACACATGGAGAGCAGGGAGTTACTTCACAAGTGGCGAACCATTGTTGACAAGGCCAATTCAATCAGGGTGGATGTAGTCCACTCCCAATAATAGATGAGGAGGTGTCAATTCCAGGAGAGGAAAAGCTGCTTCTGTAGTGAGCCAGCCACTCCCAATCCCTATTCAAGCCCAGATTAATGGTGTTGAATTTGCAAATGAATTTTAGTTCTGCTGTTTCTCTTTGAAGTCTGTTTCTGAAGTTTTTTTGTTCAATGACAGTGACTTTTAAATCTGTAATAGAATGACCAGGGAGATTGAAGTGTTCACTTACTGGCTTGTGTATGTTACAATTCCTGATGTCCGATTTGTGTCCATTTATTCTTTTGCGGAGGGACTGTCCGGTTTGGCCAATGTACATGGCAGAGGGGCATTGCTGGCACATGATGGCATATATGACATTAGTGGATGTGCAGGTGAATGAGCCCCTGATGGTGTGGCTGATGTGGTTGGGTCCTCTGATGCTGTTGCCAGAGTAGATATGGGGACAGAGTAGGCAACGAGGTTTGCTACAGGGATAGGTTCCTGGGTTGGTGTTTCTGTGGTGTGGTGTGTAGTTGCTGGTGAGTATTTGCTTCAGGTTGGGGGGTTGTCTGTAAGCAAGGACTGGCCTGCCTCCCAAGGTCTGTGAGAGTGAGGGATCATTTTCCAGGATAGGTTGTAGGTCGTGGATAATGCGCTGGAGAGGTTTTAGCTGGGGGCTGTATGTGATGGCCAGTGGTGTTCTGTTATTGTCCTTGTTGGGCCTGTCCTGTAGTAGGTGATTTCTGGGTACCCGTCTTGCTCCCAGGAACCTATCCCTGGATCACTCTGTCCACATGAGCTTGATAGGCTCAACAATATCTGGAATGGCTCTGCATCATGAGTACCAACCTCAGGACAGACTATTAAGAAGCAGGGCACAAACCCCGAACTGGTTGTGAGTTCTATACTTAGATTTCACATGGAGCCACAGAGAGTCCCCTCGGGCACTCCACTCTATCTTGCCACCCAAGTAAGTTTGCCTTTCTGATAGATGGTCCCTTTCACCAAAAAGCAAACAAAATAAATTCCAATAATATTCCAGTTAGTCCCGGTCCCAAAAGACCAGTCACTTACCCCAGGTCAATTGCAATTTAGATCCTACACCAAAGACAACACTTGTAGCTAATTCTATAATGAATTAAATAAAGTTGTGTTAACAAGAAAAAGAAATGAGATATTTAAAAGGTTAGAGCAGGTAAACATACACACACAAATGAGTTACAGTCTTAGGTTCCATAAGATGGTAGAAGCTTCTACAATAAGCAATGTCCTTTATGTCCTTTAGGGCTAACCCGGGCCAAGCACTGGGGATCTTTCGCTCATGCATAGTAATTCTTGCCGTCCCACTCCCACCAAAGTCCAAGCAGCATAAAAGATCCAGTTTCTTCCTGTTAGGGATTTTTATTTACTTCGCCCCTTCCCCCTGCCTGAGTTTATTCTGATGGGAAAAATCCTCGTGCATGTCTCCTCTTCTTAGGTATAGGGGGAGCAATTAATAAAGTCTTTGTTCTTTGATGTTTCTCAATGGCTCATTTGATTTCAAGGGGGTAGGACCTAACACCTTCTGTAGGAAGCGAGCATTTTACATTAGTTAAATGAGCTGGCACTGGGTCTGCCAATGTCACAGAGCACCTCAAAGAATTTTAATAAATTGGTGAGGCATGATTTCCCTTCACAAAAGCCATGTTGACTCTTTCTCAACATATTATGTTCATCTGTGTCTGATAATTCTATACTTTACTATAGTTTCAACCAATTTGCCTGGTACCGAAGTTAGGTTTACCAGCCTGTAATTGCTGGGATCGCACCTGGAGCCTTTTTATTTATTTATTTTTTAAATGGTGTTATATTATCTATATTCCAGTCAGCTGGTTCAAAGACTAATTTAAGTGATAGGTGACATACTTCAATTAGTAGCTCTGCAATTTCACATTTGAGTTCCTTCAGACTCTTGGGTGAATACCATCTGGTCTTGGTGACTTATTACTGTCTAATTTATCAATTTGTTCCAAAAAAATCCTCTATTGACACCTCAATCAGAGACAGTTCCTCAGATTTGTCAACTAAAGAGAATGGTTCAGGTGTGAGAATCTGCCTCACATCCTCTAATGAAGACTAAAGCAAAGAATTCAATTTTCTTCTCTGCAATAGCTTTTTCTTCCCTGAGTGCTCCTTTAGCACTCCTTCAGCAAAATGTATGTCATTAAAATATTTGATACCACAAGAGGGTGCTTTACAAAAAACTTATTTGAAAATAATTAGATGCTGCAAAATAATTATGAGAGATTGGTAAAGTGTCTCGCTGATTAAGAAACAATCTTCATAGTTCTGTCATGGTTTATAGGGTGCTACATTTTAGGAATATGTTCATATTCTCAAACTAATCCTTTTCTTTAACAGCAATGGCTAATTGCATTATTGGACTCTATCATAGCAGAATTTGTTTGGGCTAATTTTTCCATCCGCACCACACATTTGTGGTTTCCTCATTCATAAGTTATGTGCATGTACCTACCATATGAAGATGAATGTACCACATTATCACGCCAACCACTGTGACATATCCCCTAATAAACACAGCCAGCAAGAGGAGAGAATAAGAGGAATGAGTTTGAGAATATGTTGTTGCTTAAGGACCAATTTAATCTTTTCAAGAGATCTTTGTTTCTAAATAAAGAAGCAAAAATTCAATTAAGAGCAGAGGCCTAACATATGAATGTCATTTATATGGTTAAGCAGAGATAACACACTGTTCTGCATTTAATCCCCCGCATACAACACTAAACCAAATGTGAAACTGGAACTTTGGTGACAAATTATCCACAGCTTCATGAAGTTGTATGGCTTGTTAATTATTACTAGAGTTGCAAACTGCCTAGTCCTCTGCTCTTTTGTCTTAAGAGGTTCTTAATAAGTCTCCCTACCAGGAGTAACAGCAAAGTAAGTCTGTAGAAGTAATGCAGTGAGAACATATCTGCATTGTTATCACAAGGCATGCTACAGAAAGTGTGTGCATATGATGGCCTGTAGCACTACATTTTAGCAGGTTTTATTTCAGATCAGAGAATGTGCCCACATTCCTGCCCTGATGGTGCAGATTTTTCCCCCCACAGCATTGGGAAAACCTGAAATGTATTTACAGGGTTGCTATTAGCACTATGAAGGTTAGAACATGATAGTATTTCTAGTATTAAATGCTACACCTACTAGCTCAGATAACAATACTTGATGCACAATGTATGGACAAGAGGGGAGTATGGTCCTAACGGTGCTGACTGACGTACAAGATGAAAAGAAGTGACCTGCTGCTGTCCATCATGTCACATTTGCTCTAGGCAAATGCTCACAGGGAACTGTAATGAATCCTGAGTGGAGACTGCCGCACTGGTTAATGACCAAGAATAGTTAATAAAGCTAACTGGATACCCGTTTTAGACAGGAGCTGCAGGATCAGGTAAATACTTAACCCAATTTTTCTGGATTCACATGAATCTGTTTTGCAACTTTACATATTCTATTGGGTAGAGCACTATATGTCTGTGTCTCTATATATGTCGTTACACTAAAAAATTTTAAATACACCAAAATTATATATAATTTATAAACAAAGCAGGACTTCAGTCAACAAGTTAGTAATTTGAAACCCACTTGCATATTGTCAGAGATCACTTATCTTTTCGTTTTGGGGCTGTATCTCAGATTTCCCAACATCAGTGCCTCAGTTTCCCCTCATTCTTGAGTATTTCGGTAATCTGATGTGATTTAGGTGCTTTGACCTTCTAGATTGAGTAAAAGTCCTCCCCCCTTCCAGGGTAAGCCAAAGTCTCAAACAAATTCAAAATGAAATGAACTAAATCTGCTTCCACCCAGACTTGGGTAAAAGCTCTCAATTGTGATCTTATCCATTTTCTCCCCTCTCCAGGATGTAGCACCACTTTCCCCCCAGGACATGGCTTCCTTTCCAAGTCCTTCTCTTTGGTTGCAGGTTTTTTCCCCCCCTCACTGTCACTAGTTAACACGTAGGGAAGTTGTGGCAAAGGGCAGTTTTAATGTGGGTGCATCTGTACCCACACAATTCATGAAACCAAGGATATAAAATCAGGCAGACATCATTCCCTGGAGCCTCTCCTCCCCACAGGGCCAGGAGAATTGGGTTGGACAATGAATGAGCCAGCCCTGCACTACCCCAATATGTCAGCTCCTGTCCCACACGGCTGGGCCCAGCTTCCCACTTTGGGCATTGCATCTTGGTGCACAGGGTCATATAGCACCACTCAGGTTTGGCCAGCCACCCTTCTGTCCTGAGGGAGGAACTGGGCCCAGTCCCATGGGAGAGGAGCTGCCATTGCAGGGTGAGTGTGGGGCAGGCTTGCTCTCCATTTCCCCACCTTGTGCCTTCCCTCTGCATTAGGCTGGGATTAGGGTTGTGGTGCTGGGATGGAAGGTGCTGCTGTGTCTAGTTGGTGTCCCCTTGGCAGTTTAGTATTGTGCACCCTTTGAATCGGCGAGCTATATATACCCTTGGCCCTGGCCTTCTTTTACTACAGATTCTAGCTCCCAACCCTTTACCATAGGTATCTGCCCTCAAACATTAAACAGCTCTGCTTTCCAGGGTCATCTTTTACCATGCCCAGTCTCTGCCTTTTTTTAGACCTTCTTTCCAGCACTTCCACAGCAAAACCTCCCAGCCTTTTCACATGCCCCTCTCATAGAGTGACCAGATAGCAAGTATGAAAAATCAGGATGGTGGTGGGGGGTAATAAGTGCCTATATAAGAAAAAGCCTTGAATTTCGGGACTGTCCCTATGCAATCAGGACCTCTGGTCACCTTACTCTCTCGCTACAGGGACTCACTTCCAGTCTCAGTTCAGACCCTGGTTCCTGGAGTATTCTGATGATCTGCTGCTCTTCCCAGATCTGTTGATGGGAAGAATGTTTCAGTAGTTAGTGCAGTCGTCTGGGACTTAGGAAATCCAGATTCAAGTTCCTACTCTGCCACAGACTTCCTGTATGATCTTTTGCAAGATAGTTTCTCTGTGTCTCAGTTACCCACCTATAAAATGAGTATAACAGCTCCTTCCTAACTCACAGGGATGTGGTAAGGATAACTATATTAAAGGAATCTGAGGCCTTCAGAGTTGACTGTAATGGGGGCAGTCTACCAAGCAGATGTATCTGCTGCTTATAATTAAGTCAGTGAGGTCACTGTGACATCAGAGGTAAGTTAACCAATCACTTTCCAGCTTTTCCAAAATAGTGTAAAATAATTCCAAAAAAATGGAAATGCTAATATAGGATTCACTTAATAGGACAAGAATGTAATTAATGCCCATCAACATGGTTTTTTTTTGGAAAATAGGGCTTGTCAAATGAACCTGATTTCATTCTTTGAGGAGATTACAAGTTTTGCTGTTAAAAGTAACTGCATCTAGATGTAATATACTAAGTTTTTGTAAGGTGTTTGATTTAGTACCTCATGACATTTTGATTAAAAAATGAGCACTATACAATATCAATAGAGCACACGTTAAATGGATCAAGAACCGGCTAACTGACAGATCTCAAAAAATCATCAGTGGCAAACCATCATCAAATCGGGGTGTTTCAGGTGGTGTTCTGCAGGGATCAGTACTAAGCTTGATGCCACTGAACACTTTCAGCAACTATCTGGAGGTCAATATAAAATAATTGCAGATAAAAGTTATGGATGACAAAGACTGGAAGAGTAGTAAATAATGAAAAGAACAGGGCAGTCGTACAGAGTGATCTGGATTTCCTGGTCAGCTAGGACAATTCAAAGAAAAGGCATTTTACTTCTACCAAGTATAAAGTTATACATTTAGGAACAAGGCATGCAGGCGCTGTATCCTTGGAAGCAGTGACTCTGAAAAAGATTAAGGGACCATAATGTTCACGCAACTCAACATGAGCCCCCAGTGCAATTCTGTGGCAAAAGGGCTAATATGATTCTTGGGTGTATAAATGGGGGAGTAATGAATAGCAGAAGGGAGATGATTTTACCTTCGTATACAGCATTGATAAAATGAATACAGTGTACAGTTCAGGTGTACACATTTTTTAAAAGATGTTGACAAATTAGAGAGGGAACAGAAAAGAGCCACGAAAATTATTTAAGAGCTGGAGAAAATGCCTTACAGTGGAAGGTTTAAAGAGCTCTATCTATTCAGCTTATCAAAAAAGCAATCAAGAGGTCCTTCTTCACTAATAAAGCCTTCTACACCCATAAAGTCAATTGCAAATTAAGAACTAAGTTCACCAGTACAACACAAAGCATCTGAAAACCCAGACTAACTGCCTAGTACCCTGTATACACTGGACACTTTGCATCTTTGCACTCTGAATATTCCATTGAAAGTTTTTTTTAATGACTTTAGGTTGATATTACATAGCTTCAATTCCTTAGAAATAATGTTTGGTTGCATCCACTGTGTGTTTTTTGTTTAGTATTCAAATATGAAGATATTTAAAAATGAAGGACATTCCAAGACCAAAAAAAGAAAAAAAAGAAAAGAGACTATTAACATGAAGTTAAGGTTGAAAGTTCATATCAGTAACAAAAGGGTAAAGAGACATCACAGGGATGCCATAATTATCCATGTAACAGGGACACTCACCTCTTGAACACCTCCTAGCAGCTGGATGTGGTACTGCAGTCTTTCTTCCCCAGCACCCTCTGCAGGCTGCTGACCAACCTTCCTGGGTCTTCCATCACTTGGGCCTCCAGCCAAGTCACAACGTTCAAATAAACCCCTTCTTGGGTTGTAAAGAGTTCAGTAAATGAATAGTTCCATTGCCATCAATAGGGTCTTCGCACATGGCTCTGGGCCCTTTAAATTCAGCTCTTTGTCCAGGCTCTCAAATAAGCCCTGTCACCTTTTTGGGGTTTATGCCATTGTGGCCAGTTGGGGAGCCTGGGCTCACCCACTATTCTGAGTTACAACACAGGGATACTATAAACAGCAGCTACACACTGCTCAATTTCAATCTATTACTGCTGCTTCCCTGGGCCTCTTCCTACCTAGCTTCACCCTCACCTCAGGGTTAAGGTTCTTACATCCTTTCTCTCTCTCTCTCTCTCTCTCTCTCTCTCTCTCTCTCTAAACCCTGCTTAAGCAAATACAGCCAGAAACAACCCTGGTTATCCCTCCAGGTCCTTTGGCCAGAGAGGAACAGCCTTCTAATCCCAGGCAGGAACTGAGCTGCTAAACCCCAGCAGCTCTTTTTATCTGAGCCTGCTGGGCTCTGATTGGCTGCTTTGTGAGGCCTCTCTAGACAGGCCTGGAGGACCCACCTTTGCTGCTCCTTTCTTGAGACAGGGTTTAGTAGGATTGTGGGGTATTCTGTAGAGAGCTGCAAAGGCCAGGTACACCCATCACAATCCCCAAACCAAGTTTAGGCAGGCAGACAGAATTTGAAGAGCGAGAATTTAAAGAAAGAGTCTGGGGCATCACTCATTCTCACAGTCACACAAACCTTCCATCACCAAAAAAAGGGTAATCCCCTTGCCCCAGTCTTTGACACCACCCATCATAGATCCACTGTCGGACCAGACTCCACACAACAGCTGAAAGAAACCAACAGTTGTTGGGAGACTTATCAAGAAAAAATGTTTAAAATCTTTCACAAAAATATTTCTTGTTTGTTGATCAGCTCTATAAAATACCACCAGGAAGTCTTACCTAAGGAATTAATCATTTTGTGCTCACAGATGCATATTTTTCCACACAAAAGTACTTGATCGCACCCAGACATAAATTTTGCAAACACAATTTTTAATGCCATTATTTGAAAATCTGGCCCTGGATGCATAAAAGAAAAATATAAAAGACTATAACAGGATTTCTGAAAGCATCTCTGTGATTTAGAAAAGGGAAAGCATTGATCAGTGGACTTCGCATTATGTAGCCATTAGATGTGGCAAATGTGTAGGGATCACTGGGGAACCAAATGCAATGAATAAATACTCACTTTCTCTGCTTATGCATAAATCTCACATTGAATGTTGCAGGTTAATCGGCCCCATTACATCTGGCAGCTGTGAAGAGAATGAGCAGAACAGTTAAGGCCATTATTTGTTAGGGACAGGTAGTCTAATATAATTATCTTTAAATTGTGGTAAACAGTGGTATACAGTATATAATAGGTGATTTCCAGTTTAAAATGGAGGAGTCCTAGAAATTTCAGCTTCCACAAGTCAATATTTTATTAACTAATACACTTCTACCCCGATATAACGCGACCCGATATAACACGAATTCGGATATAATGCGGTAAAGCAGTGCTTCGGGGGGCTGCACACTCCGGGGGATCGAAGCAAGTTTGATATAATGCGGTAAGATTTTTTGGCTCCCGAGGACAGCGTTATATCAGAGTAGAGGTGTATTTATGAGATTTCTTAAAATGTAGGTTATAAAAAGGTAAAAATGAAAAGCTATCATGCGATTTCTAACACCTAATAATATTGCTCATTGCAGCCACCAGAACTGTTTTGTGCTACTCCTCCTTGCATTCAATACAAGCCATTCATGCAGCCATGATGTTGTTTAAACATGGCCTTCTCTCACCTGTGTAGGCCTATACCCTTTGAAGTTCTTCTATCCCTATATATCTATTGAGGTATACATTCTGCAATCATCATTAGAGTATCTGAGCACATTAGCACATTCCTTCCATGTTTCATGTATGGTGTATTAATGTCACTGTCACCAGATCTCTTGATCTACTTGTTTTGAAATGAATGTAGTGTTAACATACTCTAGGACTGGGCAGATAGCTTTGTAATCATTTCTGAACGTGGTCTATATTAATGGGTATGTTCTTCCTTCTGAAAATATGAATATTTACATGGGCTGTGCTGGATTTGACATTGAGAAATTGAGTTTCAAAGATGAGCTCCCATTGAGGCACTAAAATAAGTTTTTGGTGCCTAAATGAGAATTGAGTTTTTGAATGTCTGGCTCTTTTGTGGATCCCAAGCATTTGAAAATCTGGCCTTGTGTTACAACTTCTGCTTTTAGATACATGCACACAACAACCATGAAAGTCAATAAGAGCGGTACAACAATCTTGCAAAGAGCTCTGAAGAGAAATCTCACAGATCAGACAAAATCCTCATTTACCACTCTGTTGGACAGAAATAAATTATAACTTTATTCCAGAATTAATGCCTCTAACTTATTTGGGACTTAACCCTTTCTATTATCTGTCCCCATGAAATTGTTATCTCCCTATTACCTTGCTCAAAGCATTTGTCTCTCCATTACTCATAATTATTCCAATGTGCCTCTTTTCTGCCCTTTTATTTCCACTAAGTCAGCTATAATTACTAAGCGATTTCTTGTCTTAGACATCACTGCATCACGAAGAGCAATAGACCTTTATCAGGCTATATAGTTAATCTTACCCATAATGACAGAACTTGTAATATTCTAACATCAAATCCATTTTACAGCTCATTTTACAGCTCTGGGGTTAGCTGTAACAGTGATGGCTCCTATGAGATGAGATTAATGTATCTTTTACAAAACATGTAAAACATTACTTCAGCTAAGTTTTGCTAGCAATTTTAATATTGCACACTACTTCAATCACTGTGGTACCGACAATACTATACACAGCAATAAGGAAAACATTTTATGAGTCTTCATACTGAATCTGAAAATACTCCTTCCCTGGGTGTTTGTTTGTTGTTGTTATGTACTCATGCTGGGAGATTTAAAAAGTCATTATGAAGGTTTCAGTTTTAATTCTTCTTAAATCTGATCAACAAAAAGACATACATCCTTATTGATTTCCCGACGGTTTAATGAATAGGACCCTTAAAAATGGTTTCTCTTTATTAGCTGTATGGAAAAGAAAACAAAGTAGACCCATGGCAGCCCCTTTAGGGAAAATAGTAAATAGTACTGCATGTAAGCAAGTTTGTAAATCTAAATTTAATATGCTTGTAGGCAACCTGAAAAACTAATTAGCTATAATTTAGTTCTTTGAAATTGCCACTGCAACTTGGATTTATGGAGTCTGATAAGAATAAAAAACAGCATAGATTAAGAGAAGATGGGTCCTAACCCGAACAGTGGATCTGAACCTCTTTGAACTTTGGGGGCATTAAATATGGTCTCAAGTTTTGGCTTTGGTTCATCTCCATAAGAATGCACAAAACCAGAATTCATATCCAAACTTTCAGTGTTGTAAGCTAGATCTGACCTTCGAGGGCTTGATCTGTAGCTAATGTTGAACAAGTGCTTTGCTGAACTTCAGTGCAGGATTTAGGGTTTATAAAACACCCAGCAAATGTATAAAGAAAAAAATGTGGTTAAGTCGGTGAGGAAGAGTATGGTTCATGTTTTCAGGAACAATGGACAAAAATTACAGAGACATGTAAGCAAGTTCAGTACAGACGTAATGAGAGCAACTGTTCTCTGGTCCATTTTTTCTCCCTCTGTGGTCAAGATTCTGATAAGAAGAAAAAACAGCATAGATTAAGAGCAGGTGGGCCCTAACCAGAACAGTGGCTCCAAACCTCTTTGAACTTTGGGTGTGTTAGATATGGTCTGAAGACTATCATTCGATGTAACCTTTTTTTTCAGTTTATACAACTTTATTTTGTATAGCATTTTTCACACAAACTGTATCCCACAATGATATTTCTTAATGTATAGAATACAGTTACAAAGATTTAAGCTTTATAAAAAAAACATTTGTTTTAAAAAGAATTGTGGAGCCTGAATTTTTTCCCTAGTTAGAGCCATATTACTCCATTGATGTCACTGGGCCTTGTAAACGGTAGTTGTACTAGAACATTTCATCACTTTAATGCTCATTGACATCGAAGTTTTAATGAATTAGCACAAATGACCCCTTTGACTTTGTTTCAGAGTAATGGCTCCCTGATCAGCATAACAATACCTTTGCAGGGGCTATTATTCTTCCAGGCAAAATACCACTAACTTCTCTGGGGTAGGACTAAGCTTCCCACTTCCACAACTGTAGGTTTACACCCCTGTCAGCTTCCTCTGAGTCTCTTTTCTGCTCCCCTGGCTTCCAAACCTCAGAGGCTGTCTTATTGGCCCCACATCTTCTACAGTGGCTTCACCCAACAGCCCCCCATTCTTCCAATTAGAAGTCACAGGTTGTTTGGGATGCAGGTCAGGCCATAAGGCAGTGACAATTCATTCTAACAGTTACTAGGGAGGGAGGGGCTTCTATGTTGAGAACTCAATTATATGTCACATATGCAATGAAATCAGCCATATTGCAACTCATTAAACTAGATATGAAGCACAGAATGGAAAGACGAAGGTTACCCTGCACTTAGGGACGTCTGAGAAGCCTGAATATATAAAATCTCCCTTAGAGCTATTGGGCATAAGACAGCCAAATAATTGTATAAGTTATGAGCCCTTGCACTCATTGACTTTAATAGGAGCTAAGTAGCTAATCTTTGTGTACTGCTTCAAAATTTAGGGCAATGGGAAATACATGGCCAAAATCCAACCAAAAATTATAATAACCAAATATTTTAATTGTCATATTAGCACTTATTCACCAAGATTGTTAAAAATTATAGTGGCAAAAAACAGGCACCTTTACATCATTGCTAGACAATCCACAGTACAACTTACAACTAAAGCAGCCACTCTTAGAAACAATTAAAGTATCAATGTATTTAATAAATGGCTGCTGGAATGAATAATCTAGGTACCAAAGATACCTATAAAGTCCATAAAATCTGAGATTTTCACATTCTAAAAAGGTAGAATTCAGCACATCAGACACCTACTCAAGAGCTCACCTAAACCTAATGATTTTCCATAATATCTGCACACTAACTGAATAGTTTAAATATTCTGAGTACTATTAATATTTAGACCTGGACAGAATGTCACTAGTTTTCATAAAGCCTGTGGATTTAGGAACCAATGAAGACGCTTATGTCAGGAAAGTGGGTATAACCCAACAACCTTGTGAGGAGATTACTGTCTCCTGGATAATTTTACAATGGATTCATTAAAACCCTTTGCAGAGAAACTGCAATACCTGACAGGTGGAATTGGGGAAAAAATTGCAGCGCTTTCAGCAGTATCTTTTCCTCCCCATTTTAGTAAAAGCAAAGAAAGCATCTGGATCCCTCTCTTCTACTTGGCAGTTTCTTCCAGAAGTTGCTGACTTAAGCACAAACAAGCCAAAGCAGCTGCTGCTGATTTTAAAGAAACTACAAAAGTCCATCACTTGGTAGTGAAAGAAATGTTAAACGTGTGTCTGAGCATTTTTGTTTATCGTGTTTAGTTTACATTTTGATGTATTTTTAAACATTGTACATTTTTTTAAACAAGACAATCTAAAAATACAAATATTTTTAAAAGCCAGGAGATCTAGCAAGGCATATCTGTCAAGAGTAGATCTAGCCAAATGGACCTTCTTTGGGGTGGGTGAGTTTGGGGGGCTACTTTTTTTCTTTTACATAATTCTGAAGTTTATTGTTAATGAAAACCCAGTGCAAAAGGCAACTGTTTCTCGGGAAGTGAGTGTGAGTAAAGGACACAAATTAAAGTCTGAATTCTGTCCCAGGTAGCACAGCAGTGCAGGGACTTAATGACACATCACAGATAGTTGTGTGGGATGAAAACAGGCTCTACAAACGCTCCAAGTCACAATCTCTTTCCTGGGTTGCTTTAGGGCTAGTGCAGCCAGGTACTGAATCTTGCACTGGGCAGATTGCAATATCACGATATAGCCCTATAGGATTAATTCAGATTTATTTAGCTCCTGGTGTTCTCAGAAGGGTTTACATTTACTCCTAATGTGCTATCTTTACACCATGGAATACTATTTACCTCTACTATATCTAGCAATTCCCCTGAAATTTCAGGAAGGCCACAGCAGTGGCCTCCAATCCTGATTGTATTGCCAAACTGCTAGCTACTTACAAAAGAAATGGAAGAAGTTGAAGCACTCCTTTTGAAAGCTTTCAACTTTTCTTATGGGGAATCTTCTATCTGACAGTTAACCTTTCTGAAAGGCTTGTTAAGAGAAAGTTGTAAATCCATTACATAATACTTGGAGTGAATATGACATTTGTATTGGTAATTCAAGTCTTGCTAGTATTACAATAGAGTGGAGTGATTTCCTGTTATCTGCTGATGGTTATTACAAATTCCATGTAGAACATCATTTATGCCGGTTATTCAGAGTATCATTTGTTTCCATTTTAGGCTTTGACAATAAGTAAACCTATCAAGTACAACATTTTGTGGTAGAATACCCAGCAAATAAAATTTCATCAGTCCAAGGTAAATCTGTGGATCATGGCATCTAGGGAAACCCTGGCAATTCAACAAGCTTTTAACCAGAGGGTCTAAGACAGATACATAGATAGCTTGCAGCAGATGACAAATTCCAGAGCTCTGGAGCCTGTAGCTTTCAACCATGTTCAATTCTTGTGGTCACAGATGTTTTCTTGAATCATTTTTCTGAGGAGCAGGGGAGGAGGTTTTCAGGTCCAGGAGTGAAAACAATAACAGAAGAACAGTAGCTGGTATTTTATCACACTAATGAAGCACATATGCCAATTTGCTGTACAGCTGTGTTCTTTACAGGCATCTAATTTTGTTTTCACTAAGGCCTGTTGTAGCCACAAGATAGTAATAGTTCTTTGAGTGTGTGCAAGAGCATAGTATTGGCTTCAAGGATTGGTGAATTGATTGTATTATATTGCATAACCCAAAGCGCCACAACTGAAACTGAACTGAACTCAAATTTTGGGGGGGAAAAGTCAACTTTAAAAATACAAAATGTTCATGTTCCCAGTGTTGGTTAGTTCTGGAAGTGGAAGATCTGCAATACTGCAAGAAAGCTATTTCATTACTGTATATTTCCAGTCATGCAAAACCAGAGAATTCTTTAATTCCATGATAAGGACTAATTCCATGAGATTTTTAGCCCAATTTTCAAATGAAAGGAGTTTAGCTACATTCATATAAGTATCTAAATTTAGGGATGTTTATCCAAATCTAAAATCCAACCTTTTCAAAGTTTACCCATTATGAGTCTGTGATGCTATATGATTGAATATGACCATTTATATCATTGATATTGCCACTATTATACTATTGCAACAAATCTTGTACAAAAAGTACGTCATGCAAGGTGTCAATGGAAAAGTTATGATTTGCTAAGTATGATTATCCTGTTTAAATGCATGTATCGTTTTTGTATCTGAAGTTATGAATATTGGCTACGTACAGGCATCCTACATATATGTTGTATTCCTGGGTAGCACCCACCAGGTAAAATTTATATTAAGGCCAGACAGCTATGTATTGATGGCCCATCATGGACACTTAGCTCTCACAATGGGCCATAGAAGAAACTCATTCCACTCAGACAGCTCTTCCTCTGAACACATCAGCGACAATATGGGCAATGGCTACCTCCTGGGAATCATCAAGCCATGTAAGGAACTGTGATATGCTCATGTGATCCTGGACTCCATTTTAGGCCAGTAACTTTCCTCAAACAGAGACAGTAGATATCCAGGCACATGCTGTAATCCACACACCTTCTGGGTGTGGTATTCTGTCCCATCTAGTGGCACCGAGACCACTTAGGGTATGTCTACACTACCCGCCAGATCGATCCAGCAGGGGTTGATTTATCATGTCTAGTCTAGATGCAATAAATCAATCCCCGAGCACTCTCCGTCGACTCCTGTACGCCACCGCAACGAGAGGCGCAGGCGGAGTCGACGGGGGAGCGGCAGCAGTCGACTCATCACGGTGAAGACACCATGGTAAGTCGATCTAAGTACATTGACTTCAGCTACGTTATTCACGTAGCTGAAGTTGCGTAACTCAGATCGATCCTACCCCGCCTCCCAAGTGTAGACCAGGCCTGAGAGAGAGAATGAATTAATGAGTCTGCTCTACAGCCTTAGCTAACAGCCCAGGCTGTAGAGCAGACATTACTCTCTCCCTCTAAGTGGTTTCGGTGCCACTAGATGGGACAGAACACCACACCTAGAAGGTGTGTGGGTTACAATGGCAAAGGATACAAAAGACCCCTGAGATATCTCCATTTTGCTTCTTTCCTGCCCCAATTCTCTGGACTGTGGATTTACAACTAAAAGGAGCATTTTGAGCTATGAACTAATGACCTTCCAATCTTTTGGAAGTTACCAGAAAGACTTTACAAGCCAGCTTGTTTATTCCATCACTGCTACAAACCTGATATAACGACTTTGCAATTATTTGTATGTATATGATCTATTAACCCTTGTCTTCTTTTCTTTTATTATTAAACCTTCAGTTTTTAGTTACTAAAGGATTGGTATCAGTGTGATTATTGGGTAAGATCTGAGTTATATATTGCCCTTGATAAGTGTCTGATCTTTTGGGATTAGAAGGACCCTTTATTTGATTAAATTGGTTTTCAGTAACCATCATAGAGTTCAGTGTCTGGGTGGTGAGCCAAGGGCTGGAATCCCTAAGGGGACTGTATTGTTGACTTCTTGTTAACCAATGTGATGAGACAGAAGTTTACTTTTGTTACTGGCTTGGTATAATCTAATGAGAGAATAATCTCCAATTTGGGGTGAGTCCGCCCTATTTCTCAGCAGTCTGTCCTGAATTTGGCATTCTCAGCTGTGACCCACTGAGGAATGGTGACAAGGTCTTCCCTTTCTTTCTTACACTCATATGACTCATATGTTAAGTAAAGATCTTGTGAAGTTGCCCAACAAAAAATGGTTATCTTATTATGAATTTTCTTATTTTACATTTTTAGCATGCTTAGTGCATTTCTTATGCATCACAGGTAAAGTTGCTTACCCCTTGCATGATGGGAGTTTCTAAATTTGAATGCTTTAATAACAATTCAATAGTTTCTGAGAAGGAGTACCCTTACCTTTCCTCACAGTAGTCTTCAGATTAAGAAAATAAGAAGAAATGAAGAAGCATGTACTGTCCCTCCTTTACTAAAAAGTAGAAGAGATTTTGGTGGCCAAATTGTTTTAATTAGACATAAAATAACTATTTGAGTTGGATAGACCATAAAACTATAACTAGCTTTTAAAATTACTGCTAACAAGCAAATTAGCTGGAGTATGGAATGGCAGCAGATCAATAACAACAGTAAAACTACACAGTTTTTGCTGATCGCATATTGTCTGTGAATGCAAACTGTAAAAGGGGTCCCCACAGGCCTCGCAACAATAACCTACAGAAGAATGAGACACAAAGGCTATTGAGCTTAAAGATGCTTCAATTTCCCTTGACAGCTCGCTCTTGTCACATCAAACCACCTATTAGTCACAAACTCGCACAACTAAGAATTCTCAGGCCTCTTGAGTCTCCTGTCATCTTGAAAGAGGTAATACCAATGAAAGGCACTGGTTCCTCTTGTAACATGTTCCGTTTATTGTTTTTCAATGGCTCAAGCAATTTATGATGTTGCCATCACACACAAATAAGTTTGTACATACTTACTTCAGCAAAAGATAGGAAAACCATTGCAAATGACTGAATTTTGAGAATTAAAGCTAGTTAGTGAACAAATACAATTTAAAGACATAACGATAAAGCATCACAAAATAATATTTCTTCTATTTTGTCAACTGTAGTTTGCTTTATTTATTAGAATGCTTAATATTAGGAAATATTCTGTACTATTGTATATTTTGGAACATGAGACCTCATTACAGAACAGTGGTATAATATTTTTTTCCTAAGAGGTGGGAAGAGACTGCCATTTTTTGACTGAATGTACATTTTAACAGTGTGACTAGTGAGGTACTGTTGTACTGCAAAAGAAAGCATTATAATGTTCAACTCTTAAATACTTCCAAATTTTACCTAAGAAAGAGCATTATAGTACTTCAGTATCTTTAGTATTCCCATGTTCATTACTCTACTCACTATAGGAAATAACTAAATAAGTATTTGCAGTATTTAAGATATCTGACACAACTGGTAAGTTTTCAAGAACTATCACTGTAGACATATTTTCCAATTAATTTACAAATACTGCAGTCAAATTCAGACTTTAGCCTATTTCTTATGGTTTGTGTAATCTACAAATGAGTTAAACATTTTCAGTGTTGTATCTGTGTTGGTCCAAATGTAACATACTACAGTCTGGTGAAGTATTTGCCTTTATGTCAATGATAATATATTTGTATGTCAGTGCAGCAAGATAAAAGATAAGCCATTGTATTTATAATGGGAGACTAAAAGTTATTAAAGCTTCATTTCAGTTTAGAAATTGGACATATATCAAGAAGGCACAATCTGGGGGGAGGGGTAAAAATGTGACAGATGGCGATGCTTTCTATATTCCTGTAATACACTCATTTGCGTATGTGCATAGAAGGTTGGTTCAGTTGGAATGCAGGGTTCAGACAATTCTAAACAGCAGCTATTCCACGCCTTTAATCAGTCACTCACAGCTGTCCTGATAATTATACTATTAATTGCTCCGTTTGTAAATTTTAAGTGACTTCTCTATGGATGTTTTTCCTTTGAAAATGTAAGACAATAGCAACAGCAATCAATGGACCTTCAATATGAAGTTTGATTAGCTGTCAAAAGCTGCAAACTGTGTTCCAGAGTGCTTGAAATACAAAATGTTTGTGGGACCTTCTGCAGCAACGGAAAAACATCGGCCACAGACAACTCACTCTAAACAACTATTAGATAATTAATAACTAGTAGATTCTATGCACTGAATATTGCAGAGGTCCTCTGGAAAAAAGTAGTATGTGACCATGTAATTAAAGACTATTGTAAAGCATATGCACAAAGCAAACTTTATTTTGGCACTTTCTAACTTTTGAGTGCTTGACTTAGCAACCTTAATGTTCTTTTGATATAGCTTTTTGTGTTTAATGTGTCTAACAAGTAATAATTTGTTAAAGTAACAGTATTCATTATAGGGTGTATCATTTTGCAAAATGTACCCTGTAGAAGGTTGGTCTTCCTGAGCTGACAGGTAGTGGGAGACTATCTCTATGTAGGTAACTCAAATTCAATAAGAGCTTTGTCTAGATGGCCTGCTGTGCTCTGGATTAGATTCTGAGCCCTGTGTAGAACTGACTTTGTGGAATAAGACAGGACTGGACTGAACTACTACTCCTACTGATGCTGGTGATGATGGAGCAACAACGGCTGCTGACTGACTTTGTGGAATCAGTCCAGATAGTAGCTGAGCAGGTGGAACTGACTTCATGAAACTGAAGGTGGTAGCTACATGTCGGAGCAGGACTAGACTTCACTGGTGGGCTTCACTGGACTGGAACAGACCAGCAGAGGAGAGCCACCCTCTGATGCCTATTGACCATCACTGAGTATTTCTGGGACTGAGGGATTGACCATACCCTTAATACACTGTTTGGGGTTTGCTAATTTATATGAAAACATTTGATTATTGAGTTTTTCCCAGATAAAAAGTATTTGTGGTATTCTATTCCCAAGGTCTCCTGAGTGTAAGTGGGGAAGAAATATCCCTAAAGGGGACTAGGAGATTTAAAAATATTTTATGGCTTGTGCCATATTTTATTTATTTTAGAAAGGATCCCCTAGACATATTATTGAACCTAGCCCTGGTTACTGCCATTTGATACCTGCCAGAAGGCTATACTTAATCACTTACATTTAATAGCAATGGTGAAGGTTGGTATGAGGAATCTGAAAAATCCAGACTGACCAGCTAATCTACCACTATGGAAAATGTTTTACAGACTCCAGCAAGCAACTGCATAAAGCACATTGCACAAATTCAACCCAATGAATAAGACGTCATATACACAAGCCCCATAAAAACCATACCAGCCAATGAGATAGGAGATCAGAGATGCACAGCATCTGAATAATGCATATAAGTCAGGACAGCAAACACATCCTCTTGCAAGGGGGTGAGAGAAAGAGGAAGTGGTTAATTGAAACCCCCTCCTTCCACACGGCATCCATCTACCCAATCAGACCCCATAGTGGAAGGGACAAGCCATCACTCTTGAACTCATGGAAGGGAGTGGGCAAATGTAAAGATGCACAAACTCAAAGAAGGGAGAAAGAGGGAGCTAAAAATTAGAAGTAATACTTTCTTGTCTCTGAAGGACCCTTGAGTGTCTATTTCTGTGTCAGATCCATGAAGAACCTACTACAGCAAGCAGAACTAGTATCTTTCTTAGACTACTCTATAGCTATCTTGTAGCAGTCGGTAAATATCCACTATTTGCCGGTGGTGAGTTACTGTGCACCCTAAACTTCCAGTGAAGTGATGGGATTTTAGAGAAGGCCCATGCTCTCCACAGCAACCTGAACCTGAATTTTGAATCATTAATTCAGCCTCATTGTGGGGCAGTGGATTGTTAATTCTGTAGCTACTTCATTCTAACTAGAGAACTATGGTGTATATGGAATTAAATATGAAAATAAATAATACAACCAATACAGTAGCCCCGTCTTATTTATTTTGACATTAAACTCAGTGAGTGTTATACTGGACTCACATTTTCAGTTTTCAATATGCCAAATATTTTGTATTGTCAGGATATCATCTTGGGACAGATCATCAGTTTGTGTAATCTGATGTAACTCCATTGAAGTCACCAACTCTCACAAGCCTGAAGTCAATAGCAATCCACAGAATTACACCAGCTGAAGAGTGACTTGTATGTGTCTTAATGTAATCATTCTGGTCATTAAATTTAAGTATCAGGCATTTTCCAACATCATTGTTAAATACCTTTTGTTTTCCTTTCGGGTTCCACTATGCAGTGTCTTCATTCCATGCTGAGATATAGGAGATGCTATATCCACCTTATCTCCCCTGAGAATGGGAAAGAAATAAAAGTCACACAGATATTGTGCACCACACTTACATTTTAAAAAAACAATTTAACAGACTAGTAACAGATGCTTTAATTACAATGTTGCACACAGTAGCCATTCACTTTTGCCACACAGTTAACCTGTAATTACTGTGAATTTGCATGGGGGACTCATATCCTAGACATGTAGCAGGAATGTTGGCCAAATAGTTTTTTCCCTATTGAGGTTGCTACTTCTTTGTTTCTAAAGTGGAATCAAGCATTTACTCAGCTTCTAAAATGTATATTTTAAGCTATTTACTAAGAAATTAACAGGCATATCTGTCAAGGGACAGTTAATATATGTCATTGACTGTGGTTTAAAAAAAATAAAAACTATCTACATGATTTGTGATATAGTTTATGGGTTGTCAATTCTTCCTCCAAAATCCTGTTGGCTAACATTTCTAAACAATAAATTTCACTGAAGGTATGTTTGTTCCACACACACAAAAATGTTTGGTTTGGGAATAAAAATTGTTTGGTTGACCTCTGATAATGGATCAAATGACTGTCTACGACATTTTACTGAAACTCACTTCAATTTAAATCAGGTGTCTATGAAAAATAAGAACATCTTGCCCAGTCAGGACTATTTCCTTACTGTATCCCCACTGGGCAGCAGTAGCAGCAATTGCCACAGAGCTCAAAGGTGCTGGAAATAGACAAGCATCCTGTCCCTGCTGCAGTAGGGCCATTACCAAACACCATCCCTCACCTTGACCTCTCAACTCCCCTTTAACCACTAAGCAGTTAGAACTCTGGTGAGTTTCTTCTGAATGACTAATACTTTTCATCCCTTTGTGATGTAAATCGCCTATAGTCAGCTCAAGGTCTGTGATGAACTATTCTCCCTTAAGCAAGAAAATTCAGAGCTGTACATGGGTATTGCAGGGTTCTCTGAATAGTTATTGATTGTATATGTCCTCTGTGCTCACACAAAGCATGGGTTGCAGATAACATTTTGGCTTTAAGGAATTATTCTATAAGGTGCTCAGTGCCCCTTGTGAGCTCATACTTCAAGGTTCTAAAGAACCTCAACCCCAGTTCAAGAGACTAGGAATTGAAGATACTCAGCATCTCAAAGTTCTTGGATTGGATCATATCACTATAGTATCTAAGTAGCTCCTTTGTATTTTCTTTCTCTCACAGGATCTCACATATTACAGGATCAGACCTTAAACTGGGAGGTTCTTTTGTCTGTTGAATTCACTCTTACAATACTTTTATTTTGAAATGTGTGAATTATTTTAAAGGTGTTTTATTCTGTTGGTAAGTTCGATGCATATTTTGTCATTTTACAAGAAAAAAAAAAAAGACAGACAAAAATTGGCAGGCTTTAACAACACAACACATGACACCAGACTTCCAGAAATGTAGCGGTCTTGTTCTTAAAACAGTAATGCTTCACAGTAGCTTTAACATGACAAATAAAAGGAAACCCAAACAATTCAATGGGCTTTAACAGTTGATGTACAAATATACATTTAAGAAAAACCAGAAAGTTTGGACAAAATAAAAGCTGTAATAAGTAAAGGCAGCTGGGAGAGTGGAAAGGGGACCTTGAATGTCTGTGCCAACAAATGATAAAGTGTAGTTTTTATAAGACTACTTTCTTTACTCTCCCATTCAATAAAAAAAGATGTTTCTGCTGTCCAATGACATTTATGCAATGACTTAAGTTAGAAACACACTTGCCAATATCTCATGTGACATTTAGTACTTTGTACAACCCATCCACCTATGTTTTTAAACAAGAAAAAGAAATCTATTCCTCTAAATATATTACTCGTCCTAAAATCATTGGGGATTTTTTTTTTTTTTGAAGAAATGTAGGACCCTGCGAACCTTTCCTTACATGAGTAATCACTTCAGGTAAATTAATAATAAATAAATGAACAATATTTAGCCCTGTACACTTTCAAACCATGGTACAGGCATAAACTAATTAATCAATGGGACAACTCACATGGGTAAAGGCTATACCTGTGAATAAGGATGTGATAGCATGATCACCCTACACAAGACTGGAAGGGGTAAAGGTGGCCAGGTAGGCTTATTAACTTCAGAGGCTGCACCTGGAGGAAGAGCCAGGGAGCAGCGAATTGATTGCAAGCAGGTTCATCTGTGCAGGAACAGGTGGGGCCTATAAAGCCAGGAAGCTAGCAATAGACAGGAGTTGCTCCTGGGAGGGCAGTCACTCCCTAGGAAGAGGAAGGATGGTTTGGAACTGGTACACCCAGAGCAAAGCAGGAAACCAGGAGTTGTAGGAAGCAGTCCTGGGAAGGAGCAGTGTGATCTGGTAGAGGAAAGCCCCGAACTGCTGGGTTGAGGGTCCCTGGACTGGAACCAAGAGTAGCTGGTGGGCCTGGGTTCCCTTACCAGCCACCAAGAGCATGGCACAGACCAATGGGACAGTGAATGAGAAGACTGTCTGGGTCATTGTGGGAGTGACAGTGAATTGAAGGACTGTACCCCAGAAGTGGGGGAAGCACTGAGTGACCTAACCAGAAGGCTGAGCCACAAAGATTCCTGGGATGAGAAAGGAGCTGAGAGGGTGATGGTGTGCAAACTGTGGGAAGGGGTGTTGACCCCCAGAGTGACCAGGAGATGCCACCATACCAGCAGTGAGTGGTGCACCCCGTGACAAGGGGTTTTCAGGATCAGGTTCTTAACTTTTTTCTAAACGAGATTGTACTCAATATTTTTAGAGGATTAGTAAAAATATATGATACATATATGCATGTATTTGACACACCTGAGAGAAAACAATGCAATCCCAAAAGTCTAGGAAAAACAAGCTACATACCAATTTATAAATGCTGGATACGATATCCATATATTTTACAGCATTCAAATCAGCCTCAGTTTTCACTCTATCAAACATGTATTTTTAAATAAAAAAATAGAATTAAAGATTATGGAGAAAAAGCAGTGTGGAGATACATACATATACACAATACATATATTCATACATATACATAAGATGAGGAACATCTCAATATGGAGAGGGGGACACTGGGCCAGCTCCTCAGTTGGTATACCCCCATTGAAGTCACCAGATGAAGATCTAGTTTATTATTTATATCATTATTTGGTACCACTAAAGTACTTCAGACACTTTATGAAACTTAGTGTAAATTCAAAGAGTGATCAGTTTTTCTATCTGTAGACGAGGATGGATATCAGGCTTATAGGAGCTTTGCACATGTATACTTTCAGTAAGATTTCTTTCTTTTCTTCTTTCTCGGGGACTTTTAGAGCCAACAGTTTTTGAGCAGAAGTTGAAATCAATGAGAAGTTCTTCCTAAAAATCGATAGCTCTTACGTACTTACTGCTGCAAGGTCCAAGATACACACAAGGCGCTGCATGTAAAGGAGCCCTCGTACCAGTTTTGAAGATTCCTTTGTTTGGTTTCCATCAGTTTCGTTATGTGTCCTAATAGTTCAGATGTTGTACGGAAAATAATTCCTCTTTTGCGATGAAGTAACAAAAAAGAAAACAAACCCCACAATATTTTCCCAGCTAAAATCTGAACAGTTTGTAAATTTTCAGTACCAGTACCAAGAATTTTGTGAGTTTGGCAGTAGTACTAGTAAAGGTAACTTTGTACTAATAAAAAAAGTCTCAAAAGCCAAATGCTGAAGCAGTATATGCTAGGCAATTTAGCTGGCTAAAGCACAAGTGGAGATTAATTTTACAGTGAGCTATCAACACAGTAATGAGGAGAAAGTTCCATTGGTTAAATTAAATTATGCTGAGGCTGTATTATAAATGGCATTTTAAATGCACAGAAGAAAGGGGGAGAAATCATTTAAACACAAGCTGTTAAGCATCTCCAATAATGGAATATATTTCACAAAGAACCGGGTATATTATTAACATGGGATTTTCTAATACTCAGGACCTAAATCAACATCGACAGCTGAACACGAGCAGTATTGGTATAAGTTTTGTCACCGTTAACAAACAAAATTGATGCAGATCAAAACACCTTTTTCATGTTGAGAAGGGAGACTGGTTGTCAAAAAAGCATAGTGATGAGAGACCGTGGGGAGACATCCCAGCAATAATCAATCGTCAATCAGTCACAGAAAGTGCTTATTCTGCTCCTATATGAGGCTCTTCATTACTCTCTGTGCACTGATCTCAAGAGGGAGGAGATAAAGGTTTCTTTCAATGAATAAAGCTATAATTTCCATGCAGTAGAAAACATTGCATTCTACAAAGACAGAAAAAACACCAAACAACTTAGATTGAAGCAACTGTATTCAAAGATTTATGAAGCTTTTTTTGTTTTGTTCTTTCTTGTTTCTTTTAAATAATAATAATAACAACAACCTTTTCCAGCCTAAAATTGGGGAAAGGATTACTTTAATTTGCAGCAAAGTATACTTGCTTGAAGAATTTATAAGTTAATATTTCTTTCAAAAATGACAGAAAACACTGCACTGGTCCAAATTTTGACAGTGGAAACTGATGTAGTGAAATGTGTGCCCTTTTAAAATAAGCACAGGGCTATTTTAAGTTCTGTGGAAAAAAATGTTTAAGTATATTAAAAGGTTAATAATAATATTAGTCTAAGGTAAAGGTTAGGCAACTAAATTAAATGTATATGATTCATAAATGTAAATGCAAAAGCAGACAAGCAAATGGTTTGAATTTACAGACAAGATTTTTGATATTCTAATTCATTCATCTTGTGATCTGCACATAATATTAAATCCCACCAAAAAGGGGGGAGGGAGCCCATTTTTTCTTTCCTATGCTGTTTATTTTTGAAGTATATGCATTTTTTTCCCATAAGTGAGCCTACAACCACCCTAGCACCTATTCCGCACCACTAAATAACAACTGGATGATCACACTTGGAAAGCTGGGTGAAGGAAGCAATTTAAAATTTATTTTCATAGTGGAAAATAGGTTTGCCAAAATAGTTTCAGTGTATGAAAGGGGAGAACAGCTGTATTTGGTTTATAATAAATCTTTCACAAATCAGTAAAAACAAATAGACAGCACAACTGTAACCCATAAAAGTGGAAAATATCAAACAACAGGCAGTGAAGTTGTTAAACTTTCCCACAGAGGCTGCTGGTAAAAGCCTCTACAAAATACATACATAAAATGTGCATAAAAAAGTGGAACCGATGGCAAAGGCATTGGAAGAAGATGGAATTACTTCTTATTAGAAGAATATCCTACTAAGGTGACAATTCTGGATATAAGGATGAAGGTGTTTCCAGCAGTTTCCTGCTCCTATTACTGAATGTTAGTGTAGAATAATTACTTGCTTGCCAAAAATGACAGGACATTGACCCTGCAGACTTATTGAATTCGTATTGCTTGCCTCCAGGCCATGTCGGGGGTTATTCAATTTTGCCTGAGGAGGACAATCTATTATGAGATATGAGTCAAGAAGGCATCTTCCCTGATTGCCCACCAAAACCATTATCGCAGCATAGAGAGGGCATCAGCAGTGAGTGGACAGACAAGACAACACTGATCTCGATTACCTAGGGACAAGATACAATTTACATTACTTGAAGCAATAGGACAGAGGGCAATCAGCCCAGGGAATAGGGCTACAGTCCAGGAGTATGCAGGTATACCACCACAGTAGCAACTGAGCTAATTGCTTATGCTAACCCTGATGACCTTTAGCCTTACAAGACATTAACTGATTGGCTTTATCTGTAATTAGATGCATATTTTTACATTTACAAAAACTGAAACTTTCATCAAAAAGAAAAACCATTTATTTAAACTGGATTTTATTTTTTTATTATTATTATTTTGCTTCTGATGTTGCCTCTTACTACACAACTCTATAGCATTGATTGTTTAATTAACAAGACCTTAACAGCCAGGTCAAATTTAGCCCTTTATTTAGATTTTATTAAAAAAATAAGGTTAATATAATGGTTTCCATGAAATAAAATTTAAAAATCCATTGGAAATAGCGTTAATTAAAAAAAAAGAGCGAGAGAGCGAAAAAACTAAATATATATTTCCCTGCAATAGTCTTGATTCATTGGGAATCCTTCTGTAGACTTCAGTGGACTTTGAATCAGGCTGATTGTTTGGCACTGAAAGACCTTGATCCTATAAACACTTCACATGCTACTCAATCCTTCTGAGTTAAATATAACATTTTTCACACAAATGCTCCTACTTAATTTATTGGGACTACTCACATGTGCAATGTTACTCAAAGTGTTTTAGTGTTTGAAAGATATGGGCCTAAGATTGTAAGGTGCCAGTAAAATCGATCTAAAATCAACAGAAGTGAAACTGACTAGTCTGCTTCGCAGCTTAGGTGTTATTTATAATATAAATAAAGGCTTCTTGGTGTTGTTATAAATATATGGGGTTTTGAACCTGTTGTGTCCTTTTAAGGCCGTTGTACTAAAGCAAACACTTGATGCAACATTTCATGCAAAATAATATAGAGAGTGAAAAAATGTAATAGAAAAATGGGAAGATCCTCCTCCTTTTGGCACTGTATCCTACCCTGGAATGCTTAGGGTAGAAGTATTGTAAAATTGTCATTTGAGGCTCAGTTAGCTCAATAAGCCAATTTCATGGTGCTAATGCTAACCTATAAGAAAATCAGCAATACTTCTTTCTAGATTTGAATGTTTAGTTTAAACCTTAGCATGGTAAGCTCACAATGTTAGATCCTAATATCCCTGCTAAAACATCCTATTCAATTGAACATCCCCTCCCCCTTTTTAACATTTTTCAATTTGAGATATATTACTACTACTTTTAAAAATGGATTTAATTGAGAGAATAGGAAATTCTGATATTATCTCTCAATCACCAAGGCCAAGAACTAGGCAAAGGGTTTATAATACGATGGTGTATCCAATTTAATATACCAAGATGAGATTATTCTCCTGGGACCTTGTGACATGCCTAGCTCACCAAATGGGTGAGACTTCATTCTAGTGGAAACTATAAGCTTGTATTACTGAGATATTATACAAGAGATCATGAGGAAATTGCACCAAATCGTACTCCCCGTATAAAAAATAACTCATGCTGCCACTGTATAATGTGTGTATTGGTTGTGCCATTAGTATATTCTTTACTAATTAGAAAACAAATCACCTCTTACTCCTATGAAAACTGATTAATTAGGACATGCAATAAGAAAGATTTATGAAGCAGCTATGGAAAACAATGCTTTATTGTTTAGCTTTAGAAAACCTGACCTTTGAGGAAAGGTTTAAAAATCTGGGCATGTTTGCCTTGAGAAAAGACGACTGAGGGGAGAGTTAATAATAGTCTTCAAATAAGGGTTGTTATAAAGAGGACTTTGTCAATTGTTCTCCATGTCTACTGAAGATAGCAGAAGAAATAATGGGTTTAATCTACAGCAAGAGAGTTTTAGGTTAGATAATAGGAAAATCTTTCTAACTATACGGGAAGTTAAATTCTGGAATAGGCTTCCAAGGGAGGTTGTAGAATCCCCCTCATTGGAGGTGTTTAAAACAGGTTGGACAAACACTTGTCAAGGATGGTTTAGGTTTACTTGGTCCTGTTTCAGCATAGTGGGACTTGACTGGATTTCTTGACGTCCCTTTCAGCTTTATATTGCATTTCCATTGCTCCATGATTCTATGAAATTTTCTGCTCAAAGTATTTTCTGAACTAAGCTACCAACTAACATATATTATACTAAACCACTGACTCAAAATTAGAACATTTGGGCAGAAAGTGTCAAAAATGTTAGAATCTACTAATTATTTAAGGACCAGTGTCTCGGTTTAAACCTTGCAACTAACACAAATTGACACAATTTCACTTCCCTGCCCAAAAAAGGTTGTATTAGTCAATAAAACTGAATTGCATACTATGAAATGACAACCAAATATCCTACCAACTTTCCAGACCAACTTCTATCTCAGCTGATGGAGCTTTGTATTTTTTCCCCTACTCGGCATTCCTTTTATGCAATAGGAAATAAAAACATTCTATATAGCTATTATACACTGTGGCAGAGCTCTGACCTTGTCCCCATGGGTCCTGCGCTTCTAGGTGGTATATGCTAGCCTCAGTGGTTCTCTGTGACCCTCCATGTAGCCCATCTCTCTCTAGGGCCAGGGTCACAGTCTACTGAGCCCTTTTCATCATAACCCAGCAAGGAGGTTGGTGAGAGAATTCCCACAGTCTCTGTTGTCCCTAGGGCTTGTTTTACAACAGTTTAGCCTCCTGTCCTGACAGGGGCCTGACTTCCCCTCCCAGGAGGTGTTCCTGTAGTGGTGGGTTGGGGGGAACCCGGGCCCGCCCCCTACTCTGGGTTCTGGCCCAGGGACCCTAACGATAGCAGCTGTTGGCAGCCAACCTTTCACTGCCAGAGTTGCTACATTTCCCTGGGCCACTTCCCCACAGCTCTCCTACTTCTCCCTTACCTTAGGGCTCCCTTATCAATAACTTGAGGGTGTCTTCATTAACCAGCCCTTCAGCTGCACTTCCTCTCCTCTGGCTCCCTGGCTATCCTCTGCCTGACTGGATGAGCCCTTTTTATAGTATCAGTGGGGCCTTAATTAGAGTCAGGTGGGCACATTAGCGTAATGGCCTCACCTGACTCTTTGCAGGTTAATTGGAGTCAGGTGTTCTCATTAGCCTGGAGCAGCCCCTGCTCTGGTCAGTCAGGGAACAGAAAACTGTTAATCCAGTGGCCAGTATATCTGCCTTCTGCTATACCCAACTGGCCTGGGTCTATCACAACACACACAAAAAACCCACATTAAAATATTGTTAAAGTTGCAAAGTCATTGTCAAGCACTCAAAAATTCAGAAATGCTAGAATTAAGATACTTCAGCCACCTTAACTCAGCTCCCTTGTAGATATGCATATACTGTCTTATTTAGACCTCCTATTATCACAGGATTTTTTCATAGAACCTCTGCTTCATTCACTGTACAGGATGGATAGTATTCCTGGAATGGGCAGCTATTCAATATTTTGCTTTATCCTCATAATTCAATGTATGGTCACATTTTTTACTTACTGACCACAAACCCTGCTCTAAAACCAGAATTATTAATTTTCTCATGGGCTATTTTATGGTGCTTATCACTATAGCATCTAAGGGCTTCACAAATATTGATGAATTTATCTTCACAATAAGCCTGGGAAGTGAGGGAGTGGCATTATTCTAATTTTACATATGGGGAACTGAAGCACAGACACATTAATATTGAAAGTATCCATTCAGTCTGAATACCCAAGTTGAGACGCCTAGGACCTCATGTTTCAGACTATGTAGCATAATAAAGCACTTCATATGTTCAAAGCACAGATCCCATTGGCTTCAATTGCCGCTTGAGTGTTCAACACTTGTGGAAATCAGACTTGAGGGTCTCTCGTCAGGCACCCAGAAAATAACGAGCATGTCGTTAGTGGCCACCTGTGAAAAGTTTAGTTTAAGAGACTTGTGTTGTATCACATAGGAACTCTGCAGCAGAGGCAGGTACAGAATCCAGTTCTCTAGGGTGACATTAACTGCCTTAACCTTAAGACCCTCCTTTCTGCTCCTGCAATCCCTTGCCTTATTCACAAAACACCTTCCAACGTCTGCAACAAATGAAGCAAGGGTCCTACAGATAAGTTTTCTTCAATATATAACACTGATTCATCCCCATATCATGTTCCATCCTGTGCACTGAATGAGGCAGAGGTTCTGTGGAAATCATCATAATAATAAATATTAAAAATAATACAAACACCTAACTCTTATATAGTACTTTTCATTAGTAGATCAAATAGTACATGTAAATAAAGATTGTATCCTAATGCATACACTCAAAGGGAGCTGAATTAGGGATGCATAGGCAATGATAGGTGGCTCTATCAGCTCTGACTATAATAATAATTTAAAGTTTGGAACATTTAAAGGAATCCCCATTAGAGATGGAATATTAGGCAAATGCAACTGAGAGGGTCAGAGGTGTGCAATTAATGCAATTTATGACACAGATATCACTTACACACATGTAAAAAAAAGCCCCTAAACATAATTCTCTCAAACATTTCTAAAATAGTTTTTCTGTAGCACATGTGACATGCAAAACACAGGTTCATATGGTATAAAGGTTTTATGGGTGTTCATTTGGGAAGACCTGCATAACTTACTCATGAGTAATGACTTCAGCTCAAACAGTTGCTGATAAAAGATGTAAACCACACCACATTATGTAATTCTCTACACAGATACCTCCTATCTGCCCTAACATAGTGGACCAGATGGTAGGTGAAAATCAGCATAGCTTTGTTGAAAATCCCACAGTATCTTTCCTGGATTTCGTAGATCTTTACTGACACCTATTTCCCAGGTAAGTAATCTTCTACTTACTGAATTTCCTTGGATATCATGTCCTACTCTGGAGGGATGACAAAAGACCTACACTATCTCTGTGTTCACTTACATTTGGAAAGATGAAAAGTGGTACCCTAAAATCCATGTCTTCTAAGGAATTATGCATAAATGTGACTCTTGTAGCAATAAAAGATATTACCTCCCCCACCGTGTCTCTCTAATATCCTAGGACTAACATGGTGACAACAACACTGCATACAAAAATCTCTTTGGCTACCATAGACAGAATCTAAGAGTTTTTGCTACTGATGCTTGTGGTTTTTCTGTGGATACGCCTATTTCCCAGGTGACTTTTGCAGTACACACCAACCTGGGAAGACATTCTCTACAATAAGATGCATCTGTACAAGCTTTAGGAAAGAGAAGATGATCACATAGCTTCCAAAGGGCTGCTTAGATTATCTAACCAGCAATCTGATTTTTTAATTTAAACAAATAATAATAGAGCTGACAGAGAGAAGTTTAATCAGTAGAGATGAGGTATTTCCACCTCTGAAATCACTGATATGGGCTTTTTAGAATGGGGTTCATAAAAGGGATAGCAAGTAGCACTGTTAGAATTTTAACTGATGAAGATAATTATCTATTATATTACTCATTTTAATAAATATCCCCAATACTAAAGCACTTAAGCCGAAATTAACACTAACATTTAATTTAAATTAGAATTAGATGTACAAAGGACAAAAATCTTCACTTTACTCATGCAAAACTCCCATTGAAGTCAACAAGAGTTTCACATGAGTAGGGTGAATGGGATATGACCACAAGGGTGCTCGCTGGTGCGCTTCTACTTCAGCAGGAGTTAAGGGCACTCAGCACTTCGCAGGATCTATATCAGGAGGCAGAAATTAATTCCTTTCATTTGTCAGCATTTTACAAAAGATAGTTATTCCTTTGATGAATTTGGGCCATTGTTTTTGAAAGCCCTTCTCCTGCTGCTGGAAACCACTGGAAACTCAATCAGCACCTCATCTGGAAGGATTGACTTGAAACATTGATTCTCAAGGTGCTGGATTAAGGTAGCAGGAGAAAAGCAGATTGATCCCATTTGTAGATTTGTGTCACAGTTTTATGTTAGATAAACCTACTTTTAACATTTGTCTCTTTAGACTATCTTAAAGGGAAATAAATTATCTTTCAGTGAGGTCATTTGAGGGTCTTAGGTAAAAACATATATAAATATATTCCATGTATTTGATAAATTATCTGCTCCACTAAAAATGTAACACAGTTTGGTTTTAAGAATGATACCTATTGTTAACCATACATTAAATAAACAGTTTTGTGAAAGGGACTGGGCCACTGACTAGACAGGCCTAGATTCGAGGGTGCATGAAAATGAAATAAGACTGTAAGTTTAATAAATAATATCCTCTGTCAGTTTAAAGGAAACTGTTACAGTTACACCAGTCTTTAAACCTCTGGTTATCTGAATTTCAGGGGCTTGAGTATAATCTCACTAACACTTGTGTAAGTAACTCCATTGAAGCTAGTGCAGTTCTGCATGCATGAGGCCAAAATTCGGATCTTTGGTCTCAAAACGACATTTTCTGCTCTGGGAAGAGACTTCTCTGGTTAAGCTATATTCTGCTCTACATGGATGGATTAAGAATAAAAAGGGCTCAAATAAAAACAAAATCAAATCCTGGCAATGCCTTTTCCAATGTGTTCACATATTTCTCATTAAAGTATAATGAAAAAATGTATACTGGTGTGTAGTGAGAACATTAGAGTAGTTAAATTATAAAATACACCTCAGTTAATAATTTTAATTGCCAATCACACATACCATGTTTCTCTTGAATTTGTTGTTTATCTAAAGTACAGTAAATGAATGTTTTAAATATCAAAATAGCACTGTTACATAAAAATTACAGAAAGCAAAACAAAAGTATGTATATGATAGTCTTTGCAAAGTTTAAATTGATGCATATGATACACACACTGACTTGCAATATCTATCCAGGTAGGCCCATGGACCCACACAATGACCAATTTATTTCAGTGGGGCTCTGCATTTGTGTAAGAGTCTGGCTGCATGATCTGAGCTTGAGGATGTTAGAACCCATCAAGAAGGTATACAATCAATAGCAGTAAATGCCAGTCTCGTCACAAAATTGCACTTGTATCTAATTGTATCCTGGGAAGTTGATTTTGGCAACAATATAGAATTATGGGTCCTTCTTTATTTGTCAGAAATAGGTGGGGCTGATAGCTCTGCTTATTATGAAGGTTGTCCAACATTTCCCATTATAAGACCCTGTTTTCAGTTGCTTATAACTTTGTCAAACTTTAACCATTTGTGCTGAAACTTTCAGATCAAATAAGGAGCAGGGAGGGTGGATCTGGGAGTGGCTGGACCAGGACACTGGGAGTGTGGGAGAGACTGAAATGGAAAGTCCTGAGGGGAAAGACTTGCTAGGACTTGGATGGGAAACTTGAGGCGTAGAGACTAGGTTAAGTGAGGAGAATAGGTCTGGGATGAGGAGCCGAGGTGGAGAAGAGACTGAACAGAGACAAGAACAAGTTGGAGGGTATGAGGTAGAAGGAGTTACATTTGTTGAGAAGAAATAGAAGAGTCAATATTCATTAAAGGATGCTCCCTCCAGAGCCTGGAAGACAACCCAAGATTCCTGAGTGTCACCATTCCTCTGCTGTCATTAAATACCTGTGAAACTCACTCTCAAAGTATGTGCCTCATCCCCCTGTAGCACTGAGCCTCATAGAAGATGACAACATGCTACTGCTGTCAGTTACTCCCTTAGCTCCATTGGCAGAGGTCTTTGTGTGAATCTAAAGCTTGCAAACTTGCTAATGATTGATGTAGGTGTCAATACTATTGGATTTCTGATTTTCAGTTTGCTTTTTCTAAAATCTACATTAAAAGAATTTTAAGGTTGCAAAGTCAATCACTCAAAAGTTAGTGTCAAAATTTAAGGTTGTCTGTCAATCCTTAATTCAGCCCCTTTCTGCATATGTATTCTGAAACAATCTTTAATTAAATGATTGCATACTACTTTTTTCCATGGGACTCCTGCTTCATTCAGTGCACAGAATGGATGGAGTTCACTTAATTCATAATGTTCTTTCAAAAAATTTTGTGTGGAACTATAAAGAAGTCAAATGCTATGCTGTCAGAGACAGTTCAACCAAAAATAATTCTAAAGTTAGAAATGTAGGTGATTACTTTACTGAAACATCAATTAAATTCAAAATTGCCTTCCCAGACAGTGATCATACATAATGAAACCTTTTCCATCCACATGCGCTCAACTTTCACCTCATAACACCAAGTACACGCTTTTGACCGGATTCAAAGTCTGTTTCAAACGTACTTATGATTCTCTACCATCAGAATATTAGGTACATTTGATGCCTGATTCTGCACTATTGAAGTTAGTGGCACTTTCCCCATTGTCTTGAATAGAAGTAGATTCAAAAGGGTATGTTCCTTTCTGTCTCCCAACAGATCTTGTGTTCCCTCTTACTACTTCCTTCAGCTGTGTTTCTCTGTTCTTATTCTCTTTGACTGCACATAATTCTGTTTAACTACCCAAGTGCCTTATCTTTCCACAAACTTCCTCTGTGTCCTTGCAACATCAATAAAATAAATAAATAATACATAGCATTTATGTAGCTTATAACTAACTTGCTCAAGCTGGTTAAGACATTAGTCTCAAGCATAGCACAACAGATTGGCTCCTTGAACTAAATAGACTGTAACATAATGGATTATCCATGCTAGTTGATTGGCTTTCTCTGCCTTGAGCCAGCAGAAGGAATTAGAGCCCTGCCCACAGGAACTGTGCATTCACTGATCTGCAATCCCACATGACCTTGCTCCTCAACCTGAAGATGCAAAATAATCTCTCCACATGTGAGCTACCTACCATGCTTAGACTTTCAACATGTACCCTCCCATAAACAGGTTTGATATGATAAAAATGGTCTCTTTTACTGCAGGGCAGCAGATAAACCTTCCAAAAGCCAACAGACTCGAAGAAGTAACCTTCCAGACCTGAGGAAGAGATCTGTGTAGCTTGAAAGCTTTCTCTTTCACCAACAGAAGTTCATCCAATAAAAGATATTACCTCACCCACTTTGTCTTTCTAATATTCTGGGACAACAGCACTGCAAAAAGCCAAGTAACTTAACTGAAGACTATCAGCTTACCTTTCTGTCTAGGGAGAGAGTTGTTTACAGAAAAAGTATCAGAGTAGACGTCTTTGAAGAAAAGGATGATGACTACAGTGTGTCCAGTAACTAGAGGAGGCAGAGGAGTTTAAAATTTAAGACTTCATTCTGGAGCTGACAGTGCCATAGTCAACAGCCTTAACATCAAGTGTAGCAAATCTGGATGGAGGGAAGGGGTTAGATATGGAATCCATGTCATTTACAGACATAGGCAGGCTCCTACTTTCCAAAATAAATAGGTATAAATCAATGGGCATGCTCCTTATACCCTTTCACATGAGTTTCTCTGTATCCCTGCCTATGCTGTACATATATCATAGCTGGGAGAAATTTGTTTCCATTTATTCTGATCTCCACCATGAGAAGTATCAGGGCGCCTTATGGAACTAATGGGGTTCAGCCCTGCAGTGGCCTCTGGCATAACTCCAAAAATTCTTGTAACTCTGAAAGCATGGGACAGAAGAATGTTCCTCCCAGTACTGAAACTAATCAAGCCTCTGGTGAAGCACCACCAACAACCAATGCCAACTCCTGAGTCATACTGTCCTCACAGGGACTGATATACTTTCCATTTTCAAAATTTCTCTGTTGTAAGCCCTCGACCTTTTGCTGACAAGCACATGCTTCTGTACATTTGTCATGTCTTATACCTGGCAAATTATTCCAAAACATTATCTCTTTTGTTGCCTCTCTCTCTCTGTCTCATTTTGTCAAGTGCCTATAAAAATCCCTGCCTTACTTTTAGAAACATTTTCCACCCATACTGATTTGTACTCAGAGGCCCTTTTAAAGTTAAAAGGCAAGCTCTGTTGTGAAGCAATATCTTAAAAAAATAAAATAAAAACAAACAACCATGGGAGAGCCAATGCCACTTGTTGTTGTTGTGCATAGTTCATTTAAATATATATGTAAGAAAAGTGGCAAATAAAACGTTAGGGTAACATCCAGCATTTGAAACAGTGTTACAGAAATTCATATTTCCAGCTTGCAGATAACATTTATATTGACCACTGACTTATTAAAAGATCATATTTAGAAAGATCATTTGATGGAAAATCTCAGAGCCTATTGAATGTGAAGCTGTTTCAAATAGCCTTTCTCCTCCTCTCCTCCCCCCCCCCCCCACCCGCAACAGAATTCTCCAAGGCAAATGGAATAAAATATTTTGCTGGAGGGGATACTTTACTTTCAAGATTTATTTCTTTGCATCACAAATATATCAGGGGGAAAAATTCAAAGAAAATACAAAAATTGTTGAAAGATGTGGAAAATTTGTGTTTAGTCTTAACAGGAGAGTTTGATACTCTAGCAAGATTTGTTTATTTAATGTTTATGCTAGGCATCTATGATAAATATGAAAACCCATTTTTTATTTTAATATTCATTGTTTCCCCTTTGATGCCATGTCAAGGGAAGAGAATGCCCTTTACTGCTTATCTCATACATCTGCTACAGAAGAGGTGTCTGTTAATTATCCTGACAGACATAACCTATGAGCTCATTTTGATGAGCTGTGATCTGTAGGATCTAAAATAATGTAGTCAAAACACTGTGTACAAAAACTTATGTAACATATTATCAACATATTTCATGTTCCTATAGATAGTTTCTATTAACATTCCCTTATACATACCCAGTCCCTGTTAATAGTTCGTATGCAGATCTAACACTCGGTGTATTCCGAATATGCTGTTAAGTCCACAGTGTGTGTGCGTGCTAGCTCTATCATCTGCCTGCCACTAAAACCAGGAATATGTAACAAAAAAATTAATATATTTGTCAATTTTAAAGAATAATCACGATCCAATGCTAGAAGAATATTTTCCTGGTAATTTCCCTTCACAAATTCTCACTCTCTCTTTTTTTTTTTTTTGGGGGGGGGGGGGGGGGGGAGGGAAGCATAGTTAGTATCTCCTCTTGCCCTTAACAAATGTTGATAGTGAAAATAAACAAATGCATGTTATTATTAAAGAGATTCTTGCCTGGAGGCAGAAGGAAGATTTTCTCCTATGAGATTTGCTTACATATTCTGTGGACTGTAGATAGTATAGCTTTACATTTATTGAAATTGTCTTTTCCCCTGAGTTCTAAGAAAATATGCCTAAAGCTATTATCGCATCTATCGACTCTGTGGGATTTAACGGACGTGGCTCCTGTTCCCAAGTGGTTGGAAAATGACCTCTATGAAGCAAAGTTCAAGCAGAGTGAAAGCTCTGAGACAGAGATTAGAGACCTGTCAGTTGCCTGGTAGGATAAAAGTGTAAAATTGTATGTGACGCTCAGTTCAGTCACATCAAACAGCTAAGAAATGTTTACTGAATGAACTACACAGTCGCTAATTACACATTCCCCTTAAGTATTCACATTATCATGGGCAACAAATACCAAGAGAATCTGGAAAGGGAAAGCTTCTAATAAGTATGCAACAATTATAGCAGGCATGTTTTTGCACCTTAATTTCTTACAGTAATTATTTATACCGCAGAGACAAATTTGGCTTGTTATCATGTACGGTATGTTTTGCTTTTCAAGATAAAATAGATTTAAATGTTCAAATTAAAGCAAAAAATTATCAATAAGATTGGAATCAACAAACAATAGCAAGAGAGAGCCATCTCTTCCAGTCCTCATAACATGTATACAGAACCTTTTATTAATCAAATGACCTTTAGTGACAAAGCTATTCATCTCGCTAGATCAGTAATGTCTAATAATTGGGGCTTTCATTTAAAAATCCAATCAACCAAACAGGTGTCCAAAATTATAGTTACATAATAAGGACCAATCCCGTGGCCCAAGTAAGGATCATAGAAGACACTGAATACAGCAGGACAGATGTGGTTCAAATTGGGGCAGAGCAAGGTGCAGGAAGCTAATACCTCCATATACCTCAGACTGTGCCTTTTAGGTGATCCCTGTGCCTCAACAGACATGAAGTTTTGGGTGATGGAGGAAGGGCTCACCAAGGAAGGCCTGGGACAGTGGATCCATAGCTCCAGTGTCCAAATCCCTCTGTGGAGGAGATTCTGCAGGTGTAGGATCTGCTGCATCTCTGAGTCTGTAATATCTGCTGCAAAATGGTTCTGCTTCCACTTAGGAGAACACTTCCATGCCACCATTGATTCTTTCCCCACCAGGCCTTCCCCAGTGCAAAGCCCCTTTACCCTGTGCTAAGATACCAAGGGGTTAAAAAGGTGCCTTAAATGCCTAAGATATAGGGAAACAACAAGGAGTCTGGTGGCACCTTAAAGACTAACAGATTTATTTGGGCATAAGCTTTCGTGGGTAAAAACCTCACTTCTTCAGATCTGAAGAAGTGAGGTTTTTACCCACGAAAGCTTATGCCCAAATAAATCTGTTAGTCTTTAAGGTGCCACCAGACTCCTTGTTGTTTTTGTAGATACAGACTAACACGGCTACCCCCTGATACTTGACACCATGTAAGATATAGGGATTTGCACATGCATACAGATGATTGAGAACACAAAGATGCATTTACACATGTAATGTAGGTAATTGCCGGTGTAATTACCCCTTTGTATGTGCATGCATAATATGTGAGGATGCAGTTTAGGTATCCAATTTTTAAGAATGTGGCCCATAAAATTTCATTGCTATACAGTTCACATGATGGAATTTCATGTTTTTCTAGATGGCTTATTTCTACATATTGTATCATGGTTAGGAAAGGGAGAATAAATTAATGTGATGGACTAACTATAGGAGATAATAACTGATGGACTGTAAAACTTACAGCCAGACTAAATTGCTAAACACATAACTCTGAGGTCTGGAAAACCTATTATTTTAGCAGCTGTATGTTTTTATTAGTCACTCAAGCAGAGTATAGTTGTATTATTTTACACTATCAAGTTTAGAGTAGAAATATTCTTTTCTTGCATTTCACTGAATATTGTATTATGACGATTCATTCCCTCATAGAAATGTATTTGCTGTAGAAGTTATCATTATAGGGGCTTCCTCTTTATTATGGCATTATTTTGTGAATTTTATATAAGGATATCTGATTTTTCCATTCATTCAGTTTTTCTAAGTTAAAATTAGTTTCTCTTGATCTTCACTAACGCCAAGTTCCATAACATGTTTAAAAAGACTAATTATCAAAAGCAGAATTCTCATTTTTCTAAATATAGCCAAGCCCTTAATTAAAATTGATCTCCTTTATTTGACATCTGAAATGACTTGGAGAAACATGGCCTAAAATAGAGTTGTGCAAATTTATAAACTATCTCAGGTTCTAGCCCATAATATATATCCACTATTACATATTTTCATTTTCACATAATGTTACTCTCTATAGAATTGTAATAGCTCCAATGCATATGTTGTTTCCAGTAGTGTTGTGTTGGCTATTTGATTGAAACCACAAAAATACTAAAACAATTACCATTGCAACTGTGATCATAAAACAGGAATGGTTAGATCACATTTTAATTATGTCTATGAAGAGTTTGTAGAAACTTTTTTAAAGTGTTTTTTTTTTTTTTCCCTCTCAGCATGGATAGCCATGAACTTCAACAGTTGGCTGTTTGTGTTGCATTTCAATTTGAAGCCTGATTCATTGGGATAGGTCATATGGGGTAAGCGTGATGGGGTGAGTTCACCCCATCCTTCAAGTTGCCCTCTGTCACCAGACTGTGAGATCTAAGCACAAGAGTCCATAGAAATGCCCTGATCCACAGGGCTTTAAGGCCCAATGGCCAGAGTCTATGGAATCGCCTTGCTCCACAGGGCAACAGGGTCACGTGACTCACGTCTGAGGTTAGCCCTTCTCTGCCGGGCAGTAAGGCCTAGCGGCCAGAGTCCACAGGGGTAACCCGGGGTTTTCAAGGCAGTAAGGCCCAATGGCCAAAGTCAACAGAGATACCCCGAGTCTACAGGCAGTAAGGTCCTAGTGATCAGAGTCCATAAAGTCACCCTTTGGGTGGGGCTGTATGGCCTTGCAGCCGGATCCAGCAGGGTCACATTCTGGGCTCGGCTGTATGGCCTAGAGGCCAGCGTCAATTGGGTAGTCCTCCGGGCAGAGCTGTGTGGCCTCGCAGCTGGAGTCAAGAGGGTCCCTTGTCGGCACAGCTGTATGACCTAGTGGCCAGAGTCAATAAAGTCGCCCTCCAGGAGGGGCTGTATGGCCTAGTGGCCAGAGTCAATATGGTAGCCCTCTGGGCAGGGCTGTTTGGCCTAGTGGCCGGAGCCAACAGGGTCACTTGCTGGCACGGCTGTATGGCCTAGTGGCCAGAGTCAATAGGGTAGCCTTCTGGGTGGGGCTGTATTACCTAGCAGCTGGAGTCACTAAAGTTCCCCTCTGAGTGGGGCTGTATGGTCAAGCAGCCGCTTGTGAGGGGTGGCAGCCAGGTAGGGGAACCTGGGCCCTCCTTGCTCCACTGGGTCCCAGCCCAGGGCCTTGCAGTGGTGAGTGTCCCCACCATTGGGTCACCATTGGGGATCCATCTGCAACACACTGAATGGCCTCAGAACAATGGTTTATTTCCCCCCACCCCCAGGCTACTTCCTACGTTGTCATTCCAGTCAACGATCTGTGTGTCTTCAGGGTCTCTGGGTTCTTCGGCCAGTGCAACCCCCTGTAGCTCCAACCTCCCTGGAGTGTCCACAGGTAGCTGGGCGTCTGTGTGGGTCTCAGTGTCTCTGGTTTCCACGGGGCTCCAGTGGTTCCTGGGCAGGAGCCGGCAAGAAGCATCCTTACTCTCTGGCGGTCAGCCCAGACTGAGCCAGGCTGCTTCCTCTTATATTGCTGCTATACCTGGAGCATGCCTGGTAGGGCCGTGGGGGCAGGGTTTCCTCTGCCCACAGTGAGGAGTTAACTCTTCCCCGTCCAGGATGGGGTGAGTTCACCCCATCAAAGTAAGTCACATGGTATTTCTCCTGTGTCTCTGATTGGCTGAAACATAAAATTAATTCAACACAGCAGAATCTATTTTCAGCTTTTTAAAAATTTTATTTTTATAATAAACAATCCAATCTAGCTGGAAAACTCTGGGGAAAAAATGTTTCTTTTAATTCCTATGTCTAACTCTAATAGGCAGTGGCCTAATACATTTGTTACATTCTCTAATCTCTTTGGGAAGACTCATTTTATATTTGGCCTGGGTTAGTATTTTAATTATCTTTCTGTTTAAGTGCTAGAAAAGTCAGTTGTACAAAGGTAACTCGGTGTCCAGAAAAGGATAGGATAGAAATTAAAGTTGAACTGCAGTGGGGGCATTATGAGATGACAGAGGTACATTCCAGAAAAGTAACCAGAAAAGACAAATTTGGTTGTAAGAAGAATATAAACACTTGGGAAGCAATGGTCTGCCTGTGCTAGAACTCACCGTGGAGGAGAAAAACAATGTTGTTATTCTCCTACACATCTTTGGACCTTCCCTCTCCAGATATCTTGGAGACAGGATGTCTCAAAGACAGTATGAAAATAAAAAATTTAAAAAAGGATTGTTTGTGAGACTTTTCAGAGGCCCCACGGAGCACAAACAAATTAGAGCTGGTCACACTTTGGAATGCTGAATATATCAAAAGATAATCGAGGTCCCTCATACACAGGTTCTGTTAGACAACAGCACTGTAATAACAGACCTGACTAAACTTGGGGCAACCAAGACAGAATGATCAATCTAGCCATAACATTCTGGAAGTTATGCTGGAACCTGAAGTACTCTGTATTGCTACCCACATGACCTGGGCACAATGCAGTAGCAAAATGCAATAGCCTATAGCCCTGGAAGAAGATTTTTCTCAAACTATCTATGTCATATGTTGTCAATTGTGGAGCTAGATCTGCTTGCAGTTTCATAATCTTGAAACAAATTCTTCACAAGATTCCCCTGATTGGCTGCAATAGGAGGGGAGGCATTCTCCACCCCACTGGCATGGCCCCTCCTCTCAACACCTTTTTTTCCTCCTTCTAAAGCACTGGGAAGATGTTGGCAAATATAAGAACTATTCCTGACAGATGTCTGAATGGTTCTGCAAAGCTGATAAGTGACTTGGATGCTGAGGAAAACTGCTGTCTTTGGTGAATACATGCTTGCTGACAGGGAATCCTTATTAAGTGCAGGATTTCTGAAGTATAATGTCAAATAGATCAGACATCAGGGCTTAACATAGACATGATCTTGGACCAAAATCTGAAAGACAAGGCCCACCTTTTGTTTATGGGAGCTTCACCTGTTACACTTTGTTAACTCCTTTCCTACATACATACGCACGCACATAAAATTGTGTTAAAAAACCCTTACATCCATTTAAACAAGAAAATGCTTTCACAGTTTTTAAACTTATTCATTCATTCAACAACAAAAAAGTTAGATGATTTACCTTGAGCTTAACTTTCTGCAGGTTAGGAACAGGATAATTCAGTCTAACTCTTAAATCATATGTTTTCAGCTCTAAAAGGTGATTTTTTTCCCTTCCAGCTGCCTTACTATTTACACAGTATCTATAGGTATTTATACCACAGTGGAGGAATTAACTTTGCCTGACTTACCTCTTGGTTTATTTTCTTATCATTTTATTTATTTGAATGGATAGATGTCCTGATGGCAGATTATGCCTTTGAAGACAGGTTCTTGAATATACTCTCTATTGAATTGGGAATGTACTTGGGAATACATCCTTTTGATGCAGGACCAGTCAGAGATACCAGATACCTCTATCAGTTTTGTTGTGAGTTTTTAACAGCGGAATTGAAAGGCTATGGGGGATGCTGAATCTTTAAAGAAGGCTTCCTTTATCCAAAATGTGAATTAGCCATTATGAAGTTAAGTACCAATAGATGTTAATGAAAACAAAAATTAAAATGTTTTATACACCAGCTAAACCCCCCTTCCTCTCTTAGTTGTTCAACTTTAACTTTTGCTTCTACTGATGTTACTGATTTACTACCCTTCCACTTGTAAAAGAGTCTTCCAGCCTAGACCAGGCTTGTATTTCTAATGTAAGAATCAACCAGAGAAAAAGAAACCTTTTCTTTAATAAACTTTTTCAGGCCTTCTTTATACATTATAAAGAATTTTTTTAAAGGTTTCAAGCCAAAAAAATCAGTTTTGTAGGTCATCTTTAATTATATGCATTTTCCCCTTTCTATCGTATGGATTGCTTCTGCCAAAGAAAGTAGGAGCACCGAATTGCCATGCCTTCTTCATCCTACATTGTATCATTTCTCCAAACTATTTCACAATATCCTCCCTCCCTCATCCTCCCAGCTGCAATAACCCTCTTTACAGCTCTCTGCCCGATTCAAACCGACCTGCATGGCACTCTTCTATAACAGTTTGATTCACTTTCTCCTTTCCCTGGAGTTGAAAGCAGTGTGGCATTAGCTATTATATAATGTGACTTTTATGTTTTTTCTCTCCTATTATCTAGGCTAAGTAAACTTTAACAATATAGTTGTGTGTTGATTTTAATTAAGAAATATGGTTCACTGTTCAAATAATTCCTTTCACTCATTTATAAAAAACACCATATTATGAGAATGACACGCCAAATCAAGACGTGAACGTATTGAAAAATTATTTGATTAGCCTGTGTATTGTAAAACATCTCCTTTTGGCAAGTACTTAAGCCTGTGAGAGCTGCCAAATTCAAGCTACTGTGACTCATGCTATAAGTCTTTCTGCTGTCCGTTGGGCCATTCTGTAACAACAGCTACCATTTTGCTGTCACTGTCACTTCACATATTCAGTCTCTAAAGCTCTGTTTGTTGTTTCATTACGTTCTATGTCTCCCTTAGGAGCTTCTTCATTTTAATATAAATAGAGCGCTTCATCATGCAATGGCAAAGAATCATGGAAGGTACAACTCTCAATATTACTGGAGATGATGCATACAGTTGAATTTGGCAGCAGCAGGTCACAAACAAAGGAGCTCAGTGAAAAGGGAACAAACTTCTTTAGCCAAATATATATATAAGAATAGTTTGTAAAATCAAAAGAAGGGGGAAGTCAATAGCTCTCTCCACTAATCATTGAGTTTTTTTACCAACATTCACAAAATTCAGAGTACGCACATATTTAATGGACCTTTTCGATGAAGGGGTCATAACTCAAGAATGCTATTCCCATGTACACCAGAGTACACTGGGCTATACTTTGAGCTAAAGATTTGTATGTGTCCTTTTGAATTTTTCTTTTGGCTCCTGTGTTTCTTATTTACCACATATCACTGTAAGGGTGTTTTCTATTCTCTGGTTCTTGGATTCGATGTTTTTATTTTATTATTAATTATTATTATTAAAAGTGTGCTGCCTCTTAAGGGTATTTTCTATTCTCTGGTTCTTGGATTCGATATTTTTATTTTATTATTAATTATTATTATTAAAAGTGTGCTGCCTCTTTGGATTTTGGTTTTAGATTGTATGTGTTAAGGTCTATAATGGTCCCAAGTAAAGTCTTCTAGAAATTTAGGTCCCAATCCTGCAATGACCTTGCCATGAGCAGAAGTCTCTCCTATGTGGAGCTCATTGCTAGACCAGGACCTAAAATCACTGATGCAAAAGAAAGTTTATTTTTATATTATTACATTATTATTTTGAATTAGTACAGAATAACATGTTGCTTCTTAAGACCTGATTAGTGGATGGCTTATTTTAGGGTTTAGGTTCAGCACTTTGGTCAACCAAAAACTTTCTTACCACAATAGTTTCACATATTAATTGGCTTAGGCAGTCTATGGAGATGGAGATTAAATTTTGTTTGTAAGAAAGAACCTTTCTTCTTTCCCCTTGTCTGCCCTTCTATGTTACCTATCCAATAGATGGACAGAACAAAGGATTGATTTGGTTTTGGTTTTGTAAAAGCAAAAATAGGGGCTTTAAACATCTGGGTTCCAATTTATCTGAATCCACCAGTGTTTGGGACTTTGAAGAGATGCTTATAGTTTGTCCCCTCTCTATTTCAAATTTCAGAAAAGAATTAACAAAACTGGGAGTGGTTTTGGTTTTACAAAACTTCTCTCGGGCATTGGCATGCAAAACTAATAACAGGGGTAGTTTGGATCTGGGTCCCATCTTGTCTGAACTTCTAAGTTTAGAGTTGGATGTATGTTGTGTAAAAAGTTCTGGTTTAGGCCTGTCTATAATTTCAGCCAACTCAATTGGTTATCTTCAGACCATCCTGTCCACAACTCTTTGTACTTTATTCTCCTGCCTTCACAAGCAACTATACTCACCATGTCTGTGCAAATGTGTTTTGGAATACAAATGAGTTCATGCCTATACGTTTAACACAATTTTGCCATTTTGATAGCTTTTAGAATGGCAACTCTGAAGCCTTTGGTTTTCATTTGTACCACAAAAATTATTACATATCATTGAGCCATGAAGTAAATATACAGGCTACAGTGAGTATTTACTTTCTGATTATTGTATATGCACAAATATCTCAAGCATCTGGAAATTGCCAATATCCAGTTACAAATTCACAAGTGGCAAATATGCAACCGTGAAATTCAGTAGTTACAAGGCAGAACATTTGTACATTGTAAATTCCTTTAGATTTCTTGAGTTGCATGATTGGGCCTGGCAGGTGATATTTTCTAGTTTTATGTATACTTCACCTTTCTCTTACATTCTCTCTCTCTCTCTCACACACACACACACACACTATTCCTTTCTGGCTATGTAATGCAGCACTCTACAACATCTTCTGGGGGAAAAGATCTTTTCTGAGAATTCAGTAAGACCAAATCTGGTACTGGCTTCAACCTATCTAGGTATTTACATAGCCCAGGTCACCATTGGATCTGATCTATCTATTGTACTTATATGGTCCCCCATTACCACAGTATCCAAATACCTCACAGTCATTAAGAGGTTGGAAAGTATTATTATCTCTATTTTATAAATGGGGAACAAAGGCACACAGAGCCTAAATAACCTGACCAAAGTTACACAGGGAATCTAGTCTCTAGCAAATAATTGAACCCATTCTCCTGAGTTCCAGATTGCGACCCTAATCATCCTTCTGAGTGCCTCACACACACTAATTAATTTACCCTCACAACTGTTAGGTGGGGCAGTGTTATTAACATTTTACTGATGGAGAACTGAGACACAGAAAGACAAACATTTGCCCCAGGGTCACCCAGGAAGTTTGTGGCAAAGCCAGGAATTAAAACAAGGAATCTCTGTGCAATGTCCTAACTGCAAGACCATTCTACATAACCCACCTTATACAACATATACACTCTTCTAACATAGTTATAGTTATTCTTGTTGCTACGCAGCTTGGCAGGTGGTAAACACTGTGGTAAAAGTTACACCCAAAACCAAACAAGAATGAAATTTGCTTTTAAATGTCATAGAAGTGTTCCTAAAAGAATATGAGGCCATTTTATTGCAGAAGTAACTAAGCTAGCCTATTCACAGCAAGTTTGTACAATATCTGCATGTTCCAGAGATGGGTTTTTTTTACAACAAATAAATTACTTAAATGTTATAGAATATTTAACATAACTAGGATAGATGTTATGACTGGAAAAATAGATGTGCACAGAAGAGTAAACCCTTTTATCTACAACATTTTGTGACGATTGTTCAATGTAATGGTCTGTTTATTAATTACACCATAAACCTCCCTACTATTAGCTGGTCTATTTACTAATTACATCTTTAAAATATATCACAGAAGATACTTGCTTGAAATCCCTGATAAGGCCTCTCTTTTTCACTAAAATGCTGGAACATTTGGCTGCCTTTAGATTTTTTTCAAGTTGATAGTATTTTACTCCTTAAATACTCACATATATCTCAGCATGAATACTTATGGAGTGAGGCAGAATCATGCCCATAACTACAAAAAATAGACTGTGTAGCAACACATAATTAAAGGTTTACGTCTAATTGCCTTGCACCGTAATTGGTACCTTTCTGTCTGGCAGAACATTGGTTACTGTAGGCACAAACATTATCTTAGCATACAAAGACTAAAAGAAAACTTTAGATAATGGAGGTCAAATTTTCCTCTCACTCACCCCATTGCAAATTCAAATTACACTGGTCTACAATTTTTGAGACGTCGTCTGCTTCAGAGATAAAATGTGCTATTTATTATGTATTTTGATGTGCTGAATACAAATCTGACAATTAAAACAACTGATTGGCTACTGTTTCTAAGATATTTAAGTTTTTACATGTTATGTCTATGTATATTGTGTAGATAATAGAGTTTTAATCATAAATTGTAAACTTAGGTCTTTTCATGTGTTTATGGTTGCTTTACATGATAATATTTCACCTGTCCTGTTTATGTAACACTTTAAAAATCAGCAAAAGGGTTATATAAATACATTTTTTTATGAAACAAAAGGCAAAAAACTATTATGTACATAGTTTAGTCCTATCCAGTGTCTACTCGGCACTTCTTGACTTGTCTCTTGTATTTATTAAATGGAGCATCTCTTGTCAATGTCCAGCAATAGTCTGCAAGCATTGATGGGCTCCATTTGCCCTGATAGCGTTTCTCCATTGTTGCAATGTCCTGGTGAAATCGCTCACCGTGCTCGTCACTCACTGCTCCGCAGTTCGGTGGAAAAAAATCTAGATGAGAGTGCAAAAAATGTATCTTTAGTGACATGTTGCAACCAAGACTTTTGTATGCCTTGAGGAAGTTTTCCACCAACAACCTGTAGTTGTCTGCCTTGTTGTTTCTGAGAAAATTTATTGCCACTAACTGGAAGGCTTTCCATGCCGTCTTTTCCTTGCCACGCAGTGCATGGTCAAATGCATCATCTCAAAGAAGTTCATGAATCTGAGGACCAACAAAGACACCTTCCTTTATCTTAGCTTCACTTAACCTTGGAAATTTTCCACAGAGGTACTTGAAAGCTGTTTGTGTTTTGTCAATGGCCTTGACAAAGTTCTTCATCAGACCCAGCTTGATGTGTAAGGGTGGTAACAAAATCTTCCTTGATTCAACAAGTGGTGGATGCCGAACACTTTTCCTCCCAGGCTCCAATGACTGTCGGAGTGGCCAATCTTTCTTGATGTAGTGGGAATCTCTTGCACGACTATCCCATTCGCAGAGAAAACAGCAGTACTTTGTGTATCCAGTCTGCAGACCAAGCAAGAGAGCAACAACCTTCAAATCTCCATAAAGCTGCCACTGATGTTGGTCATAGTTTATGCACCTCAAAAGTTGTTTCATGTTGTCATAGGTTTCCTTCATATGGACTGCATGACCAACTGGAATTGATGGCAAAACATTGCCATTATGCAGTAAAACAGCTTTAAGACTCGTCTTCGATGAATCAATGAACAGTCTCCACTCATCTGGATCGTGAACGATGTTGAGGGCTGCCATCACACCATCGATGTTGTTGCAAGCTACAAGATCACCTTCCATGAAGAAGAATGGGACAAGATCCTTTTGACGGTCACGGAACATGGAAACCCTAACATCACCTGCCAGGAGATTCCACTGCTGTAGTCTGGAGCCCAACAGCTCTGCCTTACTCTTGGGTAGTTCCAAATCCCTGACAAGGTCATTCAGTTCACCTTGTGTTATGAGGTGTGGTTCAGAGGAGGAGAATGGGAGAAAATGTGGGTCCTGTGACATTGATGGTTCAGGACCAGAAGTTTCATCCTCTTCCTCGTCTGACTCAAGTGAGAATGATTCTGGTGCATCAGGAACCGGCAGTCCTTCTCCGTGGGGTACTGGGCGTATAGCTGATGGAATGTTTGGATAATGCACAGTCCACTTTTTCTTCTTTGACACACCTTTCCCAACTGGAGGCACCATGCAGAAGTAACAATTGCTGGTATGCTCTGTTGGCTCTCTTCAAATCATTGGCACTGCAAAAGGCATAGATTTCCTTTTCCTGTTTAACCACTGGCGAAGATTTGTTGCACAAGTGTTGCAGCATATGTGTAGGGCCCACCTCTTGTCCTGATCTCCAATTTTGCAGCCAAAATAAAGGTGATAGGCTTTCTTAACCATAGTGGTTATACTGCGCTTTTGTGATGCAAAAGTCACTTCACCACAAACATAGCAGAAGTTATCTGCACTGTTC